>NC_143040.1:18662500-18875000 GCF_057628025.1 Oncorhynchus mykiss
TTTCCCGAACAAAACATCGATCAACCCCTTCCAAAAATCTTAATTATAATTATAATAATTAATTATAATCCACATAATAATTCACATTTCCTGTTGTGCAGGATTATTTTGCTGCTGTAGCAAATCAAATCAAATGTATTTGTCACATACACATGGTTAGCAGATGTTAATGCGAGTGTAGCGAAATGCTTGTGCTTCTAGTTCTGACAATGCAGTAATAACCAATGAGTAATCTAACATAACAATTCCAAAACTACTACCTTATACACACAAGTGTAAAGGGATAAAGAATATGTACATAAAGATATATGAATGAGTGATAGTACAGAACGGCATAGGCAAGATGCAGTAGATGGTATCGAGTACAGTATATACATATGAGATGAGTAATGTAGGATATGTAAACATTATATTAAGTAGCATTGTTTAAAGTGGCTAGTGATATATTTTACATCAATTTCCATCAATTCCCATTATTAAAGTGGCTGGAGTTGAGTCAGTATGTTGGCAGCAGCCACTCAATGTTAGTGGTGGCTGTTTAACAGTCTGATGGCCTTGAGATAGAAGCTGTTTTTCAGTATCTCGGTCCCTGCTTTGATGCACCTGTACTGACCTCGCCTTCTGGATGATAGTGGGGTGAACAGGCAGTGGCTTGGGTGGTTGTTGTCCTTGATGATCTTTATGGTCTTCCTGTGACATCGGGTGGTGTAGGTGTCCCGGAGGGCAGGTAGTTTGCCCCCGGTGATGCGTTGTGCAGACCTCACTACCCTTTGAAGAGCCTTATGGTTGTAGGCGGAGCAGTTGCCGTACCAGGCGGTGATACAGCCCGAGAGGATGCTCTCGATTGTGCATCTGTAGAAGTTTGTGAGTGTTTTTGGTGACAAGCTGAATTTCTTGCGCCTTCTTCACGACACTGTCTGTGTGGGTGGACCAATTCAGTTTGTCCGTGATGTGTACGCTGAGGAACTTAAAACTTACTACCCTCTCCACTACTGTCCCATCGATGTGGATAGGGGGGTGCTCTCTCTGCTGTTTCCTGAAGTCCACAATCATCTCCTTTGTTTTGGTGACGTTGAGTATGAGGTTATTTTCCTGACACCACACTCCGAGGGCCCTCACCTCCTCCCTGTAGGCCGTCTGGTCATTGTTGGTAATCAAGCCTACCACTGTAGTGTCGTCCGCAAACTTGATGATTGAGTTGGAGGCGTGCATGGCCACGCAGTCGTGGGTGAACAGGGAGTACAGGAGAGGGCTCAGAACGCACCCTTGTGGGGCCCCAGTGTTGAGGATCAGCGGGGTGGAGATGTTGTTACCTACCCTCACCACCTGGTGGCGGCCCATCAGGAAGTCCAGTACCCGGTTGCACAAGGCGGGGTCGAGACCCAATCAGAATACAAAATGTTACTGTATATGTATGAGTTTTCATTCTTGATCCCAGTACTGAAAATAATGTGTGTGTGTGAACGTGGGCAAAAGTTAGAACAATGACGGTCTGTTCCTTGGTACAAATGAATTAACTATCTCCAGACTGTCTAGAATGCTTATCTACACTGACTGACCTTGGCTCTAGGCGAGGAGGGAAGGCTTGAGAGCTATAGGGCCTTTCTACCAGTGTCAAGAAGAGACGGAACATTTAGAAAACGCTGACGTCATTTTCAGTTTATAACCTGTGGTAAAATGTGTATTTACTCAGTACTCTCTTGAATAAAGGCTGTTACTTGACTTTTAAGACCGGACTCTGTCCATTCCTATAAAATAAGGGTCTTACAAATCCTTATGAATTGACAGAGTGTTTAATTTAATTGGGTATTAAAACAGAGGAATTAAATTCCTTCAACAGGAAGTGAGTGCTATAGGGCGGTTAGCTCAGTTACCTTAGCTTTCTTGGGAACAGGGACAACAGGGACAATGGTGGCTCTCTTGAAGCATGTGGGAACAGCAGACTGGGATAAGGATTGATTGAATATGTCCGTAAACACACCAGCCAGCTGGTCTGCGCATGCTCTGAGAACGCGGCTGGGGATGCCGTCTGGGCCTGCAGCCTTGCGAGGGTTAACACGTTTAAATGTTTTACGTCGGCTGCAGTGAAGGAGAGTCCGCAGGTTTTGGTTGCGGGCCGTGTCAGTAGCACTGTATTGTCCTCAAAGCGGGCCAAAAAGTTATTTAGTCTGCCTGGGAGCAAGACATCCTGGTCTGTGACGGGGCTGGTTTTATTTTTGGAATCCGTAAATGACTGTAGACCCTGCCACATACCTTGTGTCTGAGCCGTTGAATTGTGACTCTACTTTGTCTCTATACTGACGCTTAGCTTGTTTAATTGCCTTGCGGAAGGAATAGCTACACTGTTTGTATTCGATCATGTTTCCGGTCACCTTTCCCTGGTTAAAAGCAATGGTTTGCGCTTTCAGTTTCACGCGAATGCTGCCATCAATCCACGGTTGGTGGATCTGGTTTGGGAATGTTTTAATCGTTGCTATGGGAACGACATCGTCAATGCACTTTCTAATGAACTCGCTCACAGAATCAGCGGATTCGTCAATGCTGTTGTTGGAAGCAATGTGGAACATATCCCAGTCCACGTGACCGAAGCCGTCTTGAAGCGTGGAATCAGATTGGTCGGACCAGCATTGAACAGACCTGAGCGCGGGAGCTTCTTGTTTTAGTTTCTGTCTGTAGGCAGGGAGCTGTGGTGGAGTCATGGTCAGCTTTTCCGAAAGGAGGGCGGGGGAGGGCCTTATATGCATCGCGGAAGTTAGAATAGCAATGAATCAAGGTTTTACCAGCCCTGGTTGCGCAATCGATATGCTGATACAATTTAGGGAGTCTTGTTTTCAGATTAGCCTTGGATATGTGGTTTCCAGTTTGCAAAGAGTCAAATAAAGTTTGTTCAGGGCCATCGATGTGTCTGCTTGGGGGGGAATATATACGGCTGTGATTATAATCGAAGAGAATTCCCTTGGTAGATAATGCGGTCGACATTTGATTGTGAGGAATTCAGGTGAACAGAAGGATTTGAGTTCCTGTATGTTGTTGTGATCACACCACGTCTCGTTAATCATAAGGCATACGCCCCCGCCCCTCTTCTTACCAGAAAGATGTTTGTTTCTGTCGGCGCGATGTGTGAGGAAACCAGCTGGCTGCACCGATTCCTTTACCGTCTCTCGAGTGAGCCATGTTTCCGTGAAGCAAAGAACGTTACAGTCTCTGATGTCCCTCTGGAATGCTACCCTTGCTCGGATTTCCTCAACCTTGTTGTCAAGAGACTGGACATTGGCGAGTAGTATGCTAGGGAGTGGTGCGCGATGTGCCTGTCTCCGGAGCTTGACCAGAAGACTGCTTCGTTTGCCTCTTTTACAACGTCATTGTTTTGGGTCGCAGGCTGGGATCCATTCCGTTGTCCTGGGTGGAAGGCAGAACACAGGATCCGCTTCGGGAAAGTCATATTCCTGGTCGTACCGATGGTGAGTTGACGTTGCTCTTATGTTCAGTAGTTCTTCCTGACTGTATGTAATGAAACCTAAGATTACCTGGGGTACCAATGTAAGAAATAACATGTAAAAAAACTAAATACTGCATAATTTCCTAAGAACGCGAAGCGAGGCGGCCATCTCTGTCGGCGCCGGAAGTAGCAGGAACATTGATTGACCTATGACTGTACCTAGCTATAGGACAACCAATGGTTTAAGGCCCAGGGCTCAAACAATAAAATATACAGGTTGTTAACTCTGGGTGTGTGATTTGGAACGTTAGGGGCAGTATGTGTGGATGTGTGATTTGGGACGTTAGGGGCAGTATGTGTGTGATTTGGAACGTTAGGGGCAGAATGTGTGTGATTTGGGACGTTAGGGGCAGTATGTGTGTGATTTGGGACGTTAGGGGCAGTATGTGTGTGATTTGGGACGTTAGGGGCAGTATGTGTGTGATTTGGGACGTTAGGGGCAGTATGTGTGTGATTTGGGACGTTAGGGGCAGTATGTGTGTGATTTGGGACGTTAGGCGCAGTATGTGTGTGATTAGGGACGTTAGGCGCAGTATGTGTGTGATTAGGGACGTTAGGCGCAGTATGTGTGTGATTAGGGACGTTAGGCGCAGTATGTGTGTGATTTGGGACGTTAGGCGCAGTATGTGTGTGATTTGGGACGTTAGGGGCAGTATGTGTGTGATTTGGGACGTTAGGGGCAGTATGCGTGGGTGTGTGATTTGGGACGTTAGGGGCAGTATGCGTGGGTGTGTGATTTGGGACGTTACGGGCAGTATGCGTGGGTGTGTGATTTGGGACGTTAGGGGCAGTATGTGTGTGGTTTGGGACGTTAGAAAAAAACTAAATACTGCATAATTTCCTAAGAACGCGAAGCGAGGCGGCCATCTCTGTCGGCGCCGGAAGTAGCAGGAACATTGATTGACCTATGACTGTACCTAGCTATAGGACAACCAATGGTTTAAGGCCCAGGGCTCAAACAATAAAATATACAGGTTGTTAACTCTGGGTGTGTGATTTGGAACGTTAGGGGCAGTATGTGTGGATGTGTGATTTGGGACGTTAGGGGCAGTATGTGTGTGATTTGGAACGTTAGGGGCAGAATGTGTGTGATTTGGGACGTTAGGGGCAGTATGTGTGTGATTTGGGACGTTAGGGGCAGTATGTGTGTGATTTGGGACGTTAGGGGCAGTATGTGTGTGATTTGGGACGTTAGGGGCAGTATGTGTGTGATTTGGGACGTTAGGGGCAGTATGTGTGTGATTTGGGACGTTAGGCGCAGTATGTGTGTGATTAGGGACGTTAGGCGCAGTATGTGTGTGATTAGGGACGTTAGGCGCAGTATGTGTGTGATTAGGGACGTTAGGCGCAGTATGTGTGTGATTTGGGACGTTAGGCGCAGTATGTGTGTGATTTGGGACGTTAGGGGCAGTATGTGTGTGATTTGGGACGTTAGGGGCAGTATGCGTGGGTGTGTGATTTGGGACGTTAGGGGCAGTATGCGTGGGTGTGTGATTTGGGACGTTACGGGCAGTATGCGTGGGTGTGTGATTTGGGACGTTAGGGGCAGTATGTGTGTGGTTTGGGACGTTAGGGGCAGTATGTGTGGGTGTGTGATTTGGGACGTTAGGGGCAGTATGCGTGGGTGTGTGATTTGGGACGTTAGGGGCAGTATGCGTGGGAGTGTGATTTGGGACGTTAGGGGCAGTATGCGTGGGTGTGTGATTTGGGACGTTAGGGGCAGTATGTGTGTGGTTTGGGACGTTAGGGGCAGTATGTGTGGGTGTGTGATTAGGGACGTTAGGGGCAGTATGTGTGTGATTTGGGACGTTAGGGGCAGTATGTGTGGGTGTGTGATTTGGGACGTTAGGGGCAGTATGTGTGGATGTGTGATTTGGGACGTTAGGGGCAGTATGTGTGGGTGTGTGATTTGGGACAGTATGTGTGTTATTTGGGACGTTAGGGGCAGTATGTGTGTTATTTGGGACGTTAGGGGCAGTATGTGTATGATTTGGGACATTTGTGACAGTATGTGTGTGATTTGGGACGTTAGGGGCAGTATGTGTATGATTTGGGACGTTAGGGGCAGTATGCGTGGGTGTGTGATTTGGGACGTTAGGGGCAGTATGCGTGGGTGTGTGATTTGGGACGTTAGGGGCAGTATGCGTGGGTGTGTGATTTGGGACGTTAGGGGCAGTATGCGTGGGTGTGTGATTTGGGACGTTAGGGGCAGTATGCGTGGGTTTGTGATTTGGGACGTTAGGGGCAGTATGCGTGGGTGTGTGATTTGGGACGTTAGGGGCAGTATGCGTGGGTGTGTGATTTGGGACGTTAGGGGCAGTATGCGTGGGTGTGTGATTTGGGACTTTAGGGGCAGTATGCGTGGGTGTGTGATTTGGGACTTTAGGGGCAGTATGCGTGGGTGTGTGATTTGGGACGTTAGGGGCAGTATGTGTGGGTGTGTGATTTGGGACGTTAGGGGCAGTATGTGTGGGTGTGTGATATGGGACGTTAGGGGCAGTATGTGTGGGTGTGTGATTTGGGACGTTAGGGGCAGTATGTGTGTGGTTTGGGACGTTAGGGGCAGTATGTGTGGGTGTGTGATTTGGGACGTTAGGGGCAGTATGCGTGGGTGTGTGATTTGGGACGTTAGGGGCAGTATGTGTGTGGTTTGGGACGTTAGGGGCAGTATGTGTGGGTGTGTGATATGGGACGTTAGGGGCAGTATGTGTGGGTGTGTGATATGGGACGTTAGGGGCAGTATGTGTGGGTGTGTGATATGGGACGTTAGGGGCAGTATGTGTGGGTGTGTGATATGGGACGTTAGGGGCAGTATGTGTGGGTGTGTGATATGGGACGTTAGGGGCAGTATGTGTGTGGTTTGGGACGTTAGGGGCAGTATGTGTGGGTGTGTGATACGGGACATTAGGGGCAGTATGTGTGGGTGTGTGATTTGGGACGTTAGGGGCAGTATGTGTGGTTGTGTGATATGGGACGTTAGGGGCAGTATGTGTGGGTGTGTGATATGGGACGTTAGGGGCAGTATGTGTGGGTGTGTGATATGGGACGGGACGTTAGGGGCAGTATGTGTGGGTGTGTGATATGGGACGGGACGTTAGGGGCAGTATGTGTGGGTGTGTGATATGGGACGGGACGTTAGGGGCAGTATGTGTGGGTGTGTGATATGGAACGTTAGGGGCAGTATGTGTGGGTGTGTGATATGGGACGTTAGGGGCAGTATGTGTGGGTGTGTGATTTGGGACGTTAGGGGCAGTATGTGTGGGTGTGTGATTTGGGACGTTAGGGGCAGTATGTGTGGGTGTGTGATATGGGACGTTAGGGGCAGTATGTGTGGGTGTGTGATTTGGGACGTTAGGGGCAGTATGTGTGGGTGTGTGATTTGGGACGTTAGGGGCAGTATGTGTGGGTGTGTGATTTGGGACGTTAGGGGCAGTATGTGTGGGTGTGTGATATGGGACGTTAGGGGCAGTATGTGTGGGTGTGTGATATGGGACGTTAGGGGCAGTATGTGTGGGTGTGTGATATGGGACGTTAGGGGCAGTATGTGTGTGGTTTGGGACGTTAGGGGCAGTATGTGTGGGTGTGTGATTTGGGACGTTAGGGGCAGTATGTGTGGGTGTGTGATATGGGACGTTAGGGGCAGTATGTGCTGGTGTGTGATATGGGACGTTAGGGGCAGTATGTGTGGGTGTGTGATATGGGACGTTAGGGGCAGTATGTGTGGGTGTGTGATATGGGACGTTAGGGGCAGTGTGTGTGTGGTTTGGGACGTTAGGGGCAGTATGTGTGGGTGTGTGATATGGGACGTTAGGGGCAGTATGTGTGGGTGTGTGATTTGGGACGTTAGGGGCAGTATGCGTGGGTGTGTGATATGGGACGTTAGGGGCAGTATGTGTGGGTGTGTGATATGGGACGGGACGTTAGGGGCAGTATGTGTGTGGTTTGGGACGTTAGGGGCAGTATGTGTGGGTGTGTGATATGGGACGTTAGGGGCAGTATGTGTGTGGTTTGGGACGTTAGGGGCAGTATGTGTGGGTGCGTGATATGGGACGTTAGGGGCAGTATGTGTGGGTGTGTGATATGGGACGGGACGTTAGGGGCAGTATGTGTGTGGTTTGGTACGTTAGGGGCAGTATGTGTGGGTGTGTGATATGGGACGTTAGGGGCAGTATGTGTGTGGTTTGGGACGTTAGGGGCAGTATGTGTGGGTGTGTGATATGGGACGTTAGGGGCAGTATGTGTGTGGTTTGGGACGTTAGGGGCAGTATGTGTGGGTGTGTGATATGGGACGTTAGGGGCAGTATGTGTGGGTGTGTGACATGGGACGTTAGGGGCAGTATGTGTGTGGTTTGGGACGTTAGGGGCAGTATGTGTGGGTGTGTGATATGGGACGTCAGGGGCAGTATGTGTGGGTGTGTGATATGGGACGTTAGGGGCAGTATGTGTGGGTGTGTGATTTGGGACGTTAGGGGCAGTATGTGTGTGGTTTGGGACGTTAGGGGCAGTATGTGTGGGTGTGTGATATGGGACGTTAGGGGCAGTATGTGTGGGTGTGTGATATGGGACGTTAGGGGCAGTATGTGTGGGTGTGTGATATGGGACGTTAGGGGCAGTATGTGTGTGGTTTGGGACGTTAGGGGCAGTATGTGTGGGTGTGTGATTTGGGACGTTAGGGGCAGTATGTGTGGGTGTGTGATATGGGACGTTAGGGGCAGTATGTGTGGGTGTGTGATATGGGACGTTAGGGGCAGTATGTGTGGGTGTGTGATTTGGGACGTTAGGGGCAGTATGTGTGTGGTTTGGGACGTTAGGGGCAGTATGTGTGGGTGTGTGATATGGGACGTTAGGGGCAGTATGTGTGGGTGTGTGATATGGGACGTTAGGGGCAGTATGTGTGGGTGTGTGATATGGGACGTTAGGGGCAGTATGTGTGGGTGTGTGATATGGGACGTTAGGGGCAGTATGTGTGTGGTTTGGGACGTTAGGGGCAGTATGTGTGGGTGTGTGATTTGGGACGTTAGGGGCAGTAAGTGTGGGTGTGTGATATGGGACGGGACGTTAGGGGCAGTATGTGTGGGTGTGTGATATGGGACGTTAGGGGCAGTATGCGTGGGTGTGTGATATGGGACGTTAGGGGCAGTATGTGTGGGTGTGTGATATGGGACGTTAGGGGCAGTATGTGTGGGTGTGTGATATGGGACGTTAGGGGCAGTATGTGTGGGTGTGTGATATGGGACGTTAGGGGCAGTATGTGTGGGTGTGTGATATGGGACGTTAGGGGCAGTATGTGTGGGTGTGTGATATGGGACGTTAGGGGCAGTATGTTTAGGTGTGTGATATGGGACGGGACGTTAGGGGCAGTATGTGTGGGTGTGTGATTTGGGACGTTAGGGGCAGTATGTGTGGGTGTGTGATATGGAACGTTAGGGGCAGTATGTGTGGGTGTGTGATATGGGACGTTAGGGGCAGTATGTGTGTGATTTGGGACATTAGGGGCAGTATGTGTGGGTGTGTGATTTGGGACGTTAGGGACAGTATGTGTGGGTGTGTGATTTGGGACGTTAGGGGCAGTATGTGTGGGTGTGTGATTTGGGACGTTAGGGGCAGTATGTGTGGGTGTGTGATTTGGGACGTTAGGGGCAGTATGTGTGGGTGTGTGATTTGGGACGTTAGGGGCAGTATGTGTGGGTGTGTGATTTGGGACGTTAGGGGCAGTATGTGTGGGTGTGTGATTTGGGACGTTAGGGGCAGTATGTGTGGGTGTGTGATTTGGGACGTTAGGGGCAGTATGTGTGGGTGTGATATGGGACGTTAGGGGCAGTATGTGTGTGATTTGGGACATTAGGGGCAGTATGTGTGGGTGTGTGATTTGGGACGTTAGGGACAGTATGTGTGGGTGTGTGATTTGGGACGTTAGGGGCAGTATGTGTGGGTGTGTGATTTGGGACGTTAGGGGCAGTATGTGTGGGTGTGTGATTTGGGACGTTAGGGGCAGTATGTGTGGGTGTGATATGGGACGTTAGGGGCAGTATGTGTGGGTGTGTGATATGGGACGTTAGGGGCAGTATGTGTGTGGTTTGGGACGTTAGGGGCAGTATGTGTGTGATTTGGGACGTTGGGGGCAGTATGTGTGGGTGTGTGATTTGGTATGTTAGGGGCAGTATGTGTGGGTGTGTGATTTGGGATGTTAGGGGCAGTATGTGTGGGTGTGTGATTTGGGATGTTAGGGGCAGTATGTGTGGGTGTGTACAGGTGGGGCCCGGGGAGGGGGTATTTGAGCAATGTGTGTGCTTGAAGCGATGCCTGTGATCTGACTGAGTGTGTGTTACAGGGATATTAACAGTGTGTGTGTGTGTGTGTGTGTGTGTGTGTGTGTGTGACAGTGGGGATACCCACAGCGCTTCTGATTAACACTCATACCAGTAACAGCGGATTGGCCTTGAGAGCGGCGTGTGTGTGTGTTTTGTGTGTGTGTGTGTGTGTGTGTGTGTGTGTGTGTGTGCGCGGAGTAGCTCAGAGCTAGCAATTAATAACATCATTACTGTGGTCACTGAGGGCGGCCTTTAGTACATCAGACTGCAGGCCATCACATCAGAACACACAGCTGCTCTCTGGGGTTTAACACAAGTGTGTGTGTGTGTGTGTGTGTGTGTGTGTGTGTGTCTAGCTGCATTTACATAGGCAGTCCAATTCTGATATTTTTTTCTCCACTAATTGGTCTTTTGAGCAATCACATCTACTTCAAATCAGATCTTTTAAAGAGCTGATCCGATTGGTCAAAAGACAAATCAGTAAAAATGAATACAGAATTGGCCTGCATGTCTAATTGCAGCCTCTGTATCTGTGTGCCTGCGTGTGCTCATCCAGCTAGGCTGTAGGCACACAGTAACCAGGCGAAATGTCTCCAGCAACACACTCTCATTGTGTGGGAGTTTGACTTCCTAACACATCCATTCTGTTATGTTCCCATGAGGTATTGTAATGGTACTCTGTGCAGCATGGCAAATGGAGACATCGCGCTCTACCTTGACTTTGTAAACAGGAGAATACAGGGGAGAGCGGGTAGGACGCATAGCCGCTAGCTATTATTGTTAGCTCTGTTGTCTCGGATCGGTTGCCTAAACGGCGTATTTGCCAGTCAATGTTAACAACGCCAACAAGAGGCTCTTTTGAACTAAATATGCTACTTATGTGGAAGTAGAATTCGTCCTTGGTGGGTAAGGAGATAAAACATGAATACATTCCCAGAAAATGGAACCTGTTTGTTGTTGTCGTCGTCGTCTCATGAATAGTGCATTAGTAGAGAGCTCTTCAAAAATGCTAAGATAAGATCAAAACAAATACACTTGTACTTCCTGAGGGGAAAATGACGCTTTGAGATGTTTAATGGCCTCCCATCCCCCAGAGACCCCGGCAGGAGGAAATGATGTCAGCAGACTTCTGATTAACACATAATTCAATATGCTCAAATATCAACCGGCAACAAAGCTACAAGGACTCCACTCCCCTACGCTATCGTTCTCAAATCCCTCTTTAAAAGAAAGGAAGAAAAGGCAAGCAATAAATGAGAGAATGGGCTGGAAAATATCAAAGTTATTCCGCTATCAAACCCTCCATTCGCTTGTAGTTTAACTTAGCTGGATCATCCCACGAAATGGAATTTATTATTTCAACTAATTTAAACATTCTGTCATGAAGCGCACATGTTCAGTTGAATATAAAACATGTTTTCATCTCAAAAGGCTAAGCAGAAAAATTACTACAGTACGTGCCAGACAAAGTAACTGGGTTGAGGATTTCATCTTAAAATCAGCCATAAATCCCCATATGACAGGGGGAATGGAAGTGCGTTGTGTGTAACAGAGAGGGACAATTGAATGCAAAAAATATATATAGATATAGATATAGATATAGATATATATATAAAACTGTATTTTTTTGTGAAGAATCAACAACAAGTGGGACACAATCATGAAGTGGAACGACATTTATTGGATATTTCAAACTTTTTTAACAAATCAAAAACTGAAAAATTGGGCGTGCAAAATTATTCAGCCCCTTTACTTTCAGTGCAGCAAACTCTCTCCAGAAGTTCAGTGAGGATCTCTGAATGATCCAATGTTGACCTAAATGACTAATGATGATAAATACAATCCACCTGTGTGTAATCAAGTCTCCGTATAAATGCACCTGCACTGTGATAGTCTCAGAGGTCCGTTAAAAGCGCAGAGAGCATCATGAAGAACAAGGAACACACCAGGCAGGTCCGAGATACTGTTGTGAAGAAGTTTAAAGCCGGATTTGGATACAAAAAGATTTCCCAAGCTTTAAACATCCCAAGGAGCACTGTGCAAGCGATAATATTGAAATGGAAGGAGTATCAGACCACTGCAAATCTACCAAGACCTGGCCGTCCCTCTAAACTTTCAGCTCATACAAGGAGAAGACTGATCAGAGATGCAGCCAAGAGGCCCATGATCACTCTGGATGAATTGCAGAGATCTACAGCTGAGGTGGGAGACTCTGTCCATAGGACAACAATCAGTCGTATATTGCACAAATCTGGCCTTTATGGAAGAGTGGCAAGAAGAAAGCCATTTCTTAAAGATATCCATAAAAAGTGTTGTTTAAAGTTTGCCACAAGCCACCTGGGAGACACACCAAACATGTGGAAGAAGGTGCTCTGGTCAGATGAAACCAAAATTGAACTTTTTGGCAACAATGCAAAACGTTATGTTTGGCGTAAAAGCAACACAGCTGAACACACCATCCCCACTGTCAAACATGGTGGTGGCAGCATCATGGTTTGGGCCTGCTTTTCTTCAGCAGGGACAGGGAAGATGGTTAAAATTGATGAGAAGATGGATGGAGCCAAATACAGGACCATTCTGGAAGAAAACCTGATGGAGTCTGCAAACGACCTGAGACTGGGACGGAGATTTGTCTTCCAACAAGACAATGATCCAAAACATAAAGCAAAATCTACAATGGAATGGTTCAAAAATAAACATATCCAGGTGTTAGAATGGCCAAGTCAAAGTCCAGACCTGAATCCAATCGAGAATCTGTGGAAAGAACTGAAAACTGCTGTTCACAAATGCTCTCCATCCAACCTCACTGAGCTCGAGCTGTTTTGCAAGGAGGAATGGGAAAAAATGTCAGTCTCTCGATGTGCAAAACTGATAGAGACATACCCCAAGCGACTTACAGCTGTAATCGCAGCAAAAGGTGGCGCTACAAAGTATTAACTTAAGGGGGCTGAATAATTTTGCACGCCCAATTTTTCAGTTTTTGATTTGTTAAAAAAGTTTGAAATATCCAATAAATGTCATTCCACTTCATGATTGTGTCCCACTTGTTGTTGATTCTTCACAAAAAAATACAGTTTTATCTTTATGTTTGAAGCCTGAAATGTGGCAAAAGGTCACAAAGTTCAAGGGGGCCGAATACTTTCGCAAGGCACTGTATATCTATATATATGCAAAAAATTATCTATCTATATATATAATTTTTTGCATATATATATATATATATAGACACACACAAACTACCGTTCAAAAGTTTGGGGTCACTTAGAAATGTCCTTGTTGAAAGAAAAGCAAATTTTTTGTCCACCAAAACGGCAGATTTTCTATGGAATATCTACATAAGCATACAGATGCCCATTATCAGCAACCATCCCTCCTGTGTTCCAACGGCATGTTGTGTTAGCTGATCCAAGTTTTGCAGCTTCATTAAATAGTACCCACAGAACACCAGTCTCAACGTCAACAGTGATGAGGCGACTCCGGGATGCTAGGCAGAGTTGCAAAGAAAAAGCCATATCTCAGACTGGCCAATAAAAATAAAGATTAAGATGGGCAAAATAACACAGACACTGGACAGAGGAACTCTGCCTAGAAGGCCAGCAGCCCGGAGTCGCCTCTTCACTGTTGACGTTGAGACTGGTGTTTTGCGGGTCAAATTTTAGGAAGCTCCCAGTTGAGGACTTGTGAGGCGTCTGTTTCTCAAACTAGACACCAATGTACTTGTCCTCTTGCTCAGTTGTGCACCGGGGCCTCCCACTCTTTCTATTCTGGTTAGAGCCAGTTTGAGCTATTCTCTGAAGGGAGTAGTACACAGCATTGTACGAGATCTTCAGTTTCTTGGCAATTTCTCGCATGGAATAGCCTTCATTTCTCAGAACAAGAATAGACTGACGAGTTTCAGAAGAAAGTTCTTTGTTTCTGGTCATCTTGAGCCTGTAATCGAAACCCACAAATGCTGATGCTCCAGATACTCAGCTAGTCTAAAAGAAGGACAGTGCTATTGCTTCTTTAATCAGGATAACAGTTTTCAGTTGTGATAACATAATTGCAAATGGGTTTTCTAATGATCAATTAGCCTTTTAAAATTATAAACTTGGATCAGCTAACACAACGTGCCATTGGAACACGGGAGTGATGGTTGCTGATAATGGGCATCTGTACGCTTATGTAGATATTCCATAAAATAAATCAGCCGTTTCCAGCTACAATAGTCATTTACAACATTAACAATGTCTACACTGTATTTCCGATCAATTTGATGTTATTTTAAATGAACAAAAAAACGCAGTTTTCTTTCAAAAACATGGACATTTCTAAGTGACCTCAAACGGTAGTGTACGGTAGTGTACGGTAGTGTACATACATACATACATACACACACAATGCATTCGGAAATATTCAGGCCCCTTGACTTTTTTTTTACATTACAGCCTTATTTTAAACTTGATTAAATAAATTCAGCAAAAAAATAAACATCCCTTCTTCAGGACCCTGTCTTTCAAAGATAATTCGTAAAAATCCAAATAACTTCACAGATCTTCATTGTAAAGGGTTTAAACACTGTTTCCCATGCTTGTTCAATGAACCATAAACAATTAATGAACATGCACCTGTGGAACGGTTGTTAAGACACTAACAGCTTACAGACGGTAGGCAATTAAGGTCACAGTTATGAAAACTTAGGACACTAAAGAGGCCTTTCTACCGACTCTGATAAACACCAAAATAAAGATGCCCAGGGTCCCTGCTCATCTGTGTGAACGTGCCTTAGGCATGTTGCAAGGAGGCATGAGGACTGCAGAAGTGGCCTGGGCAATAAATTGCAATGTCCGTACTGTGAAACGACGAAGACAGCACTACAGGGAGACAGGATGGACAGCTGATCATCCTCACAGTGGCAGACAACATGTAACAACACCTGCACAGGATCGGTACATCCAAACATCACACCGGCGGGACAGGTACAGGATGGCAACAACAACTGCCCGAGTTACACCAGGAACGCACAATCCCTCCATCAGCGCTCAGACTGTCCGCAATAGGCTGAGAGAGGCTGGACTGAAGACTTGTAGGCCTGTTGTAAGGCAGGTCCTCACCAGGCATCACCAGCAACAATGTCGCCTATGGGCAAAAACCTACCATTGCTAGACCAGACAGGACTGGCAAAAAGTGCTCTTCACTGACGAGGCACGGTTTTGTCTCACCAGGGGTGATGGTCGGATTCGTGTTTATCGTCGAAGGAATGAGCGTTACACCGAGGCCTGTACTCTGGAGCGGGAACGATTTGGAGGTGGAGGGTCAGTCATGGTCTGGAGCGGTGTGTCACAGCATCATCGGACTGAGCTTTGCGTTACAGAGAAGACATCCTCCTCCCTCATATGGTTCCTGCAGGCTCATCCTGACATGACCCTCCAGCATGACAATGCCACCAGCAATACTGCTTGTTCTGTGCGTGATTTCCTGCAAGACAGGAATGTCAGTGTTCTGCCATGGCCAGTGAAGAGCCCGGATCTCAATCCCATTGAGCACGTCTGGGACCTGTTGGATTGGAGGGTGAGGGCTAGGGCCATTCCCCTCAGAAATGTCTGGGAACTTGCAGGTGCTTTGGTGGAAGAGTGGGGTAACATCTCACAGCAAGAACTGGCAAATTTGGTGCAGTCCATGAGGAGGAGATGCACTGCAGTACTTAATGCAGCTGGTGGCCACACCAGATACTGACTGTTACTTTTGATTTTGACCCCTCCTTTGTTCAGGGACACATTGTTCTATTTCTGTTAGTCACATGTCTGTGGAACTTGTTCAGTTTATGTCTCAGTTGCTGAATCTTATGTTAAGTTTGCTGAAAATAAGCGCAGTTGACAGTGAGAGGACGTTTCTTTTCTTGCTGAGTTTAGTTTTTTTCCTCATCAATCTACAGACAACACCCCATAAGCAAAGCAAAAACAGGTTTTTAGAAATCAAATCAAATCAAATGTATTTATTAAGCCCTTCTTACATCAGCTGATGTCACAAAGTGCTGTACAGAAACCCAGCCTAAAACCCAAAACAGCGAGCAATGCAGGTGTAGAAGCACGGTGGCGAGGAAAAACTCCCTAGAAAGGCCAAAACCTAGGAAGAAACCTAGAGAGGAACCAGGCTATGAGGGGTGGGCAGTCCTCTTCTGGCTGTGTCGGGTGGAGATTATAACAGAACATGGCCAGGATGTTCAAATGTTCATAGATGACCAGCAGGGTCAAATAATATTAATCACAGTGGTTGTCTAGGGTGCAACAGGTCAGCACCTCAGAAGTAAAAGTCAGTAGGATTTTCATAGCCGAAATGTTAGAATAGCCGAAACATAGAAATGTTTGCTAATAAATATAATATTTACATAGGTATTCAGAACCGTTACTCAATACTTTGTTGAAGAACCTTTGGCAGCGATTACAGCCTCGAGTCTTCTTGGGTATGACGCTTCAAGATTGGCGCACCTTTATTTGGGGAGTTTCTTCCATTCTTCTCTGTCGATCCTCTCAAGCTCTGTCAGGTTGGATGGCGAGCGTTGCTGCACAGCTATTTTCAGGTCTTTCCAGAGGTGTTCGATCGGGTTCAAGTCTGGACTCTGGCTGGGCAACTCAAGGAAATTCAGAGACTTGTCCCGAAGCCACTCCTGCGTTGTCTTGGCTGTGTGCTTAGGGTCATTTTCCAGCTGGAAGGTGAACCATAACCCTAGTCTGAGGTCATGAGCGTTCTGGAGCAGGATTTCATCAAGGATCTCTCTGTACTTTACTCTGTTCATATTTTCCTCAATCCTGACTAGTCTCCCAGTCCCTGCCGCTGAAAAACATCCCCACAGCATGATGCTGCCACCACCATGCTTCACTGTAGGGATGGGGTCAGGTTTCCTACAGACGTGATCCTTGGCATTCAGGCCAAAGAGTTCAATCTTGATTTCATCAGTCAAGATAATCTTGTTTCTCATGGTCTGAGACTTTTGGTACCTTTTGGCAAACTCCAAGCAGGCTGTCATGTGCCTTTTACTGAGGAGTGGCTTCTTTCTAGCAACTCTACCATAAAGGCCTGATTGGTGGAGTGCTACAGAGATGGTTGTCCTTCTGGAAGGTTCTCCCATCTCCACAGAAACTCTAGAGCTCTGTCAGAGTGACCATCGGGTTCTTGGTCACCTACCTGACCAAGGAACTTCTCCCCCAATTGGTCAGGTCGGCCAGCTCTAGGAAAAATCTTGGTGGTTCCAAACTTATTCCATTTAAGAATGATGGAGGCCACTTTCAATGCTGCAGAAATGTTTTGGTGCCCTTCCCCAGATCTACGCCTCGACACAATCCTGTCTCGGAGCTTTGCGGACAATTCCTTCGACCTAATGGCTTGGTTTTTGCTCTGACATGCACTGTCAACTGTGGGACCTTATATAGACAGGCTATTGCCTTTCCAAATCATGTCCAACCAATTTAATTTACCACAGATGGATTCCAATCAAGCTGTAGAAACATCTCAAGGATGATCAACGGAAACAGGATGCACCTGAGCTCAATTTAGAGTCTCATAGCAAAGGGTCTGAATACTTATGTAAATAAGTTAGTTTTTTGTTTTTAATACATTTGCAAAAAAATCTAAAAACCTGTTTTCACTGTCATTATGGAGTATTGTGTGTAGATTAGTGAGGACTTTTATTAATTTAATTCATTTTAGAATAAGGCTGTAACGTAACAAAATGTGGAAAAAGTCAAGGGGTCTGAACACTATTTTTATTGAATATTAAAAACATGCAGTGAAGCAGCTCAACAAGTACATTACATTCAGTCATCTAACAGACTCCCATCTAGAGTAACACACAGGTACATTACATTCAGTCATCTAACAGACTCCCATCTAGAGCAACACACAGGTGCAACCAGGGTCAACGCTATGCTCAACGGCACATCAATAGATCTTCCACAAGGTCAAGAAAGGGATCCCCAACCACCAAATGTTTTACAAATTGTTAAAAAATGTTTTAACTTGTCTATGGGTAACAGGCTTGATGTGTTATCCACTCAGTTTTCCACCTCAAACCAGCCAAAAAGAGTAGAACCAGCTCACCTGCTTTACACTATGATTTGACTATTAGATGCCCAAGGTCTCTTTTCAAATAAATATTTTAGTTTGACCATGTTATGAGAGTTCAGTACACGTAACAAGGGTTGACCTTAAAATGAGGTAGAAGTCATTTTTTCTTCTGAAAATGAATCACCAACCGCATGAATTGCCCCCCTTTTACGCTCCTGCTACTCTCTATCATGATCTATTATCTACTCACTTTAATAACTCTACCTGTATGTACATATTACCTCAATTACCTCGACTAAGTGGTCCCCCCGCATATTGAATCTGTACCGGTACCATCTGTAAATAGCCTCGCTATTGTTATTTTACTGCTGCTCTTTAATTATTTGTTACTTTTATTTCTTATTCTTTGGAGGTATTTAAAAAAAACTGCATTGTTGGTTAAGGTCTTGTAAGTAAGCATTTCACTCTAAGGTGTACCTTTTGTATTCGGCGCATTTGACAAATTTGAAATGACTTTGTCAGAACAATGAAATAACTAGGGCTTTACAATGATAGTGAAAACTTGGGATACATTCTTGGGTTAACTGGATTAAAACCTCCCAAAAGTCCAAGAGGGTGCAGAGAGACTAACATCGACCCGACAACATAGCTACAAGGACACCACTATCCTAGTCTATTGCTCTCATTCGCTTTCAAGTCTTTCTTTGAAAGAAACGAAGAAAAAAGCATAAAAAAAGAGAGAACGGACTGGAAAATACAAAAGTTATTGCACTATTAAACCTGCCATTTGCCTGCAGATAAGAACACAGTTACAAGGACTTGCTGGGTTAAATGCTGGGGTTAAGTGGGATAAAGGGGACAGAGGGACATTTAGGGACAGGGAACTTAAAATGTATTGAATTTTCCATGTGGTCTACTGTAAATTAAAGCACACTTCATTTAATATAACAGGCTTTTAAAACGCAAATATTGGTGGACAATTTCTACATAAAATATCAAAGAGACGCAGAAGGGAGTCATTTTGTGAAATGACCCAGCTACAAACTCGGCTGTGGTTGTCCATGTGGGAAATATCATATGTGAGGTTTCTATTGAAAGGGAAGGGGGAAAATGGCCGCCATCGCTTCATGGACGGTTTGCTTTACGTCTTTCAAAAACACCTCGCAGACTGTGTCTGTGTGCTTCCATAAACCACTGTTCTACAAGCAATGCGTCTCTATTGCATGCAAACAGGCAGACACACACACACACTACACAGAAGCAGGTACACACACTCACCAGCGCATGCTCATGTTCTCACACACACACACACACACACACACACACACACACACACACACACACACACACACACACACACACACACGGCAAGCTCATCAGGAGCTTGGTTAACCACAGAAAATAGCCGTCGTCACACGCGGCTAACCTGCATCAGCACTTTCCATCCCATCTCTCTCAAAGGAAGCCATTACCTCACAGAAAAGGCGGGAATTAGGCAGAAAGAGAAAGCTGATTTTCTGCAAGACTCTCCTTCCTTAAAAAACGAACTTAAGCTAAGCTACTTTTCCCAGGGAATGATTGGAGTCAGCCAACCGTTTAATTCACCTGTGACCCGTTAATTCATTTGGCTGATAATCTGCTACTGCAGGTGACGGCTGTAACAATCAGGGATATGACGGGAGGATGTGGAGGGATGGTGAGAGATAATATAATTACATTTCCCAATGAAAAAATGAATTATGAAATTGATCTAGACAAATCCCATCTTGTGGAGATTGGGAGAGGTTTAGCTGGGAGGGGTTTATGACAAGGTTTCGGGTTTAGAGTCGCTCTCAGTGATGAGTGGTCTGGTCTCTCTCTCTCACGCATTGACACTCAACACTGACTCTGCCATGCCTCCCCTAGACACATGCTGCCAGACAGACAGACAGACAGACAGACAGACAGACAGACAGACACAGAGACAGAGACAGACAGACAGTATCCCGACAGAGACAAGGAGGAGAGACAGAGACAGACAGACAGTATCCCGACAGAGACAAGGAGGAGAGACAGAGACAGACAGACAGACAGACAGAGACAAGGAGGAGAGACAGAGACAGACAGACAGACAGACAGACAGACAGACAGACAGACAGACAGACAGACAGACAGACAGACAGACAGAGACAAGGAAGACAAGGAAGACAGACAGACAGACAGAGACAAGGAAGACAAGGAAGACAGACAGACAGAGACAAGGAAGACAAGGAAGACAGACAGACAGACAGAGACAAGGAAGACAAGGAAGACAGACAGACAGACAGACAGAGACAAGGAAGACAGAGACAGACAGACAGAGACAAGGAAGACAAGGAAGACAGACAGAGACAAGGAAGACAAGGAAGACAAGGAAGACAGAGACAAGGAAGACAAGGAAGACAGAGACAAGGAAGACAAGACAGAGACAAGGAAGACAAGGAAGACAGAGACAAGGAAGACAAGGAAGACAGAGACAAGGAAGACAAGACAGAGACAAGGAAGACAGACAGAGACAAGGAAGACAAGGAAGACAGAGACAAGGAAGACAAGGAAGACAGACAGAGACAAGGAAGACAAGGAAGACAGAGACAAGGAAGACAAGGAAGACAAGGAAGACAGAGACAAGGAAGACAAGGAAGACAAGACAGACAGAGACAAGGAAGACAAGGAAGACAAGGCAGACAGAGACAAGGAAGACAAGGAAGACAAGGAAGACAAGACAGACAGACAGACAGACAGACAGACAGACAGACAGACAGACACAGTATCCCCACAAGGACAAGGAAGAGAGGATAACATCCTGCCGTGTTAAAGCCTGTTGTATAAGTCATGATGTATAAATGAGTTATGTGAGGTCTGTCATGTTGTGCTGCACCCTACAGTACCATACCCTCTACATCAGAGCTCTCCAGTCTTCAACCATAACCACGGGAAGATGTTTTGGGGTGCTGGTGGGGGTAAAGGCTCAGTGCACTACTTTTGTGGAAGAAAATAATATATATGTACAGTGGGGCAAAAAAGTATTTAGTCAGCCACCAATTGTGCAAGTCCCCACTTAAAAAGATGAGAGAGGCCTGTCATTTTCATCATAGGTACACTTCAACTATGACAGACAAAATTAGAGAAAAAAATTCCATAAAATCACATTGTAGGATTTTTAATGTTTAATTTATTTGCAAATTATGGTGGAAAATAAGTATTTGGTCAATAACAAAAGTGTCTCAATACTTTGTTATATACCCTTTGTTGGCAATGACAGAGGTAAAACATTTTCTGTAAGTCTTCACAAGGTTTTCACACACTGTTGCTAGTATTTTGGCCCATTCTTCCATGCAGATCTCCTCTAGAGTAGTGATGTTTTGGGGCTGTTGCTGGGCAACACGGACTTTCAACTCCCTCCAAAGATTTTCTATGGGGTTGAGATCTGGAGACTGGCTAGGCCACTCCAGGACCTTGAAATGCTTCTTACGAAGCCACTCCTTCATTGCCCGGGCGGTGTGTTTGGGATCATTGTCATGCTGAAAGACCCAGCCAGGTTTCATCTTTAATGCCCTTGCTGATGGAAGGAGGTTTTCACTCAAAATCTCACGATACATGGCCCCATTCATTCTTTCCTTTACACGGATCAGTTGTTGCAGAAAAACAGCCCCAAAACATGATGTTTCCACCCCCATGCTTCACAGTAGGTATGGTGTTCTTTGGATGCAACTCAGCATTCTTTGTCCTCCAAACACAACGAGTTGAGATTTTACCCAAAAGTTATATTTTGGTTTCATCTGACCATATGACATTCTCCCAATCTTCTTCTGGATCATCCAAATGCTCTCTAGCATACTTCAGACGGGCCTGGACATGTACTGGCTTAAGCAGGGGGACACGTCTGGCACTGCAGGATTTGAGTCCCTGGCGGCGTAGTGTGTTATTCAGGTCATTCACTAGGTCCCCCGTGTGGTTCTGGGACTTTTTCTCACCATTCTTGTGATCATTTTGACCTCACGGGGTGAGATGTTGCGTGGAGTCCCAGATCGAGCGAGACTATCAGTGGTCTTGTATGTCTTCCATTTCCTAATAATTGCTCCCACAGTTGATTTCTTCAAACCAAGCTGCTTACCTATTGCAGATTCAGTCTTCCCAGCCTGGTGCAGGTCTACAATTTTGTTTCTGGTGTCCTTTGACAGCTCTTTGGTCTCGGCCATAGTGGAGTTTGGAGTGTGACTGTTTGAGGTTGTGGACAGGTGTCTTTTATACTGATAACAAGTTCAAAAAGGTGCCATTAATACAGCGAGTGGAGGACAGAGGAGCCTCTTAAAGAAGAAGTTACAGGTCTGTGAGAGCCAGAGATCTTGCTTGTTTGTAGGTGACCAAATACTTATTTTCCACCATAATTTGCAAATAAATTCATTAAAAATCCTACAATGTGATTTTCTGGATTTTTTTCCCTCATTTTGTCTGTCATAGTTGAAGTGTACCTATGATGAAAATTACGGGCCTCTCTCATCTTTTTAAGTGGGAGAACTTGCACAATTGGTGGCTGACTAAATACTTTTTTGCCCCACTGTATATAGTATTTCTTTTAATTCTCATTTTTCAGGGGATGCTGCAACACCCTCAGCACCTCTACTTCCCACGGCTATGTCTCCAACCCTGTTCCCGGTGCGCTGCTGTTCCCGGTGCGCTGCTGTTCCCGGTGCGCTGCTGTTCCCGGTGCGCTGCTGTTCCCGGTGCGCTACTGTTCCCGGTGCGCTACTGTTCCTGGAGAGATACCGTCCTGTAGGTTTTTGCTCCAACCTTAATCTAGTGCACCTGACTCTAATAATTACCTGGATGATAAACTCAATCAGGTTAGCTACAACTGGGGTTGGATCAAAAACCTACAGGAGGGTGTCTCTCCAGAAACAGGGTTGGAGTTAACCTACAGGAGGGTGTCTCTACAGAAACAGGGTTGGAGAACCCTGCTCTAAATACTACAGGCTACTACAGGGTTCATTCTCTATTTGATTCTCCTCCACACTATTCTCTACGCTATCCTTTACTCTACTCTACTCTAATCAGAAACTCTTGTCACCCAGATAAAGACCAACCACTCCTTTATGTACATGACTTTATCAGCTTGGACACTGATTGCATTAGCATTGGAACGGAGGGGGAAGCACATCTCCTTGTGGCGGCTCCGACAGACATCTGTATTCACTCAGCATATTTTAATTACTGCCCCCTGTTTAGATTTACTCCACTGGTTTTAATAGCCGTGGCACTATTCTAACAGCATTTTCCCATCCGACTGCCCACACACCCACCAAATAAAACCAACACTTAATTTCCAACTAAATATTCACGCAAAGAGTGAGTTGTTTTATTACTGTGTACACGGCAGACTGGAGGGTGATGCAATTATCGTGTACTTCCTATAACAAACAAGATGAAGATACAGACGTGTAAAGGCTGGATTGAGGTCCAAGAAAGGGAGCTTCAAGTTGTTTTATGGGTGAGGAGGGTGATGCAATTAGGCAATCTGTATTTCACGGTCTTTAACAAACAAACCAGAGATGGATGCACCAAGACTATATTGAGACGTGACAAATGAAGTCTGGAAAGACTCGACTAGACATGGACTTCACACTTTAGTTGACATTCTGGAGTATTTTCTCTGACGCCACTCAAATGCGATATTTCCCTCTTTGTGATGGGGTTTTTCGGAGTAACATGGCAAGCGTAGTGTTAGCTTGACACGGCAGACGAGGCTTTGGCTTCAATGAAAACGCATTAGCGAGTTTTAACTTTCCACTCTCCCGGATGGAGGCTATTTTACTTCTCCTCAATTGTCAACTGTGCTCGTCTGACTGCCTTCAACACTTTTACAGCCGTGGTATAAAGTTAAACGGGATTTTCTTTTTAATGGAAAAAGGCAGACGTTGAAGAGAACTTTGAAAAGCTTGAAGGCACGTCGTCTCTTTTCATATCTTGTATTCGGTAGCCATGGCGAAGACGCAAAGGCAGCGACGTTTGAAAGGCTGTCTATCCATATCTGGCCTCTGATAGCGAAGGGACATTTCATTGCCATGTCACAATTATCTAACTTATAAAGAGCCCATTCCATTCAGGTTTGGATAGACGCCAGATTTATGTAAAGTTATACAGTCTATTCAATTTCACTCAATGACGAGTAAGTTGATGTTTAGGTACCAGTAAACAAATAACAGCTGGATCTCTCTCTCGCTCTCTCTCACTCGCTCTCTATACTGTATACAGTTTTAATAGAACTATATTTCAATACAAACATTCTCTAAACGTCTTTATGGATTATAGCGCTTGCATCAGTGTCTAAAACTGCCATCAAGCAGCACCAAAACCAGTCTACACAGGTCTAAAACATAGCAGACTAACTTCAACTCAGGCCTGACCAAATCGTCAGAGGAACAAGGAAGTAGGCTACATTTCCCCCTTCCCCTCTATGGATTCTCCCTCAGAGTTAATGAGACCGACCACTACAAAGGAATCGTATTGCAGCAAGGCCCAAGAGGAGGGAGAATATAAAGTCAACACACTGAAGAACATGGAGGAATTAATAACAAATCCCGATGATGGGATATGGGACATGGTGTGTGTTGCTGTGTCTTTGTGTGTGTTCCTGTGATGGATTTTTAAAAAGTGAGGTGAACATTTCAGTTTCTCTCAGTTTGGGGAGGGTAAATACAACACAGTAGAAATGTAATTGTGCCATCCATCAAAAGCAATCTTTCTCAGTTTCCGTCCGGGCTACGGTGTGAAGTGAAATGAAACGCAGCATAAGTGACGATTATTTACGGGCGGCGACGGAGGGGATAGAAATCACCGGACGATAGAGTGTGTGGCTCTTCCGTGTACTTCCCTACAATCACTGTAACATACCTTTCTCCCCTGGAAACGATACCATAGTCAGGGGTTGTTTCAAATACAGTACAGTAATCACACTATGTTCCAATTCCAGGCTAGCCAAAGGGGGGTTGTTGCACCAGATAACTTACATGTTTACATTCCCTCTTTGCAACTCGTCCCTTCTAGCTTCTAGCTGGAGTTGCAGTTTTAAACAGGACTTATTTCCCCCCCGTCAGCATTAGGCAGAATGTTCTTGGATGGTGGCCACCCCCCACCACCCGGTATTTCCTCATCTCCTCAGGCATAAGAAACCGATCGGTAGAAACCATCACCTCTACATATGCAGTGGATCTTTGGCCACCGATAGAGAAAGAGAGAGAGAGAGAGAGGGAGAGGAGACACATTCACTTGTCAAGATGTCACTCATTAAGCAACTAGCTCTGATAAAGAACCCTTTAGATTGCTACCTTTCAACCCGACAGTGACACTGACACAATGAGGAGGACTGCTGGCGAGGAAACAGGAGGAGGAGGCCACCTTACTGCTTCCTTTCAGCCTTGAGATGACAGTCAGTCCCCCTTATCTGTCACAACAGCCTTTTGGTCTGCCGCCCTATCACGACATAGCTCTTTCCTTGGTATGTCCCTTTGATTGGCTGTATTGACCCGGACTCTTTGATTGTGGGGCTGAATGTCTAGGTGTTATCTCTGACAGGCCAGTGGCGGTGCAAGTGGGGAGGGCTTGCTGTCTACCGGCTGCTGTTAACCGTCTGCCGTTAACACAGTCTGACCTCTGGAGAGATCTGAAGAGCACCCGCTGGTAAGATCCACTTTGAATATGATTCAGAGAGAGAGAGGGAGACAGAAAGAGAGGGGGAGATGTATAGAAGAGGAAAGGAAGAGAGTAGAGAGAGAGAGAGAGAGAACTTTTGAGAGTGTAATGTTTACTGTAAAAAAAACTAAAAAAACAAATTTATTATCTACTTCACTTTGGCAATGTAAACATGTTTCCCATGCCTATAAATCCCCTTAAATTGAATTGAAAGAAAGAGAGTAGAGAGAGAGCGAGAGAGTAAAACACAAGTCAGCCCTATAATCTCATATATTGACGTGAGGCCATGACAACTGAAGCCCGGGATGATAACGTACTTTAACCTCCCACCATACTTTATTCTAAGAGTAATCTCACCCAAACCTAAACCTGGCTTTATCCACCCTCCATTAGCATTTACTGAAGGCTTTGTCATTGAATACTAGTTTGACAAGGTCAGGGTTGGGGAGTAACAGATTACATGTAACAAGTTTAAGTTTATTACGCCTGACCACAAGTCTGACCACAAGTCAGAGACCACCATGATGACACACCAAACGTGTTCGATGGATCACAGGAAAAGAGCAGGAACAGGCAGTTGTAGTTACGGTCCAAAGCTCTGTCTTTCCAATGGTGCAACTGCTTGAATAAACGTTTTGAGGTAAGGTAACGACAGCATGCAGATCCAACTTACTACAGATATCTACATCGTGCATTAGTATGAATCACACTGCTGCTCTCTCAATAGATATGTTGTGCCTTATGGATTGTGGTTGTTGTGGGTGGCTGTTCACAACTGTACAGTATGTGTACTTTAACCCAATAATGTTTGAATTGAAGGGGCTTGTCCTGCTCATCATGTATTGTTTTTGTGCCCAGTGGACAGCCAGTGATAAATGTGCTCTTGCAACAGCTGCATGGTGCGGATCCCAGCCTATGGACTAAAAGTTTGAGGGAGTTCCTCCCTTCTAAACTATGCCGTGGCATTGTGCGCCGTACTGTCAACAACCAGCTGAATTTAAGAAGACCACGAGCGGGGCTTTTATTGCTCAATATAAATTTGTTCTGATAAAAACAGAAATGTCCATAGGCCTAACGGACACGTGCTCAAACTCGCACACTTTTGATAGACTTCAAATTATCAAGATATCAATGTGTCACCAAAACAACGATGAGTTTATAGCAAATGCAGCATAAGGCATTCTTGTCATGTCATTCCATGAGAGCGGCATCTACTTTTCAACTCGAAGCAGTGAGCCCAATCAGTCCTCCATGACAACTAAATCACAAACTGAGTAAGCTAATAAGCCCTTAGTTTTTGGGTTATGCTCAGGTAAAACAATCTAGCTAATCTATATTTCCAAGTCCTATTCTTGAAGATCAAGGGGTATTAAATTAATTGGAATGACTGGAAATCTGCCAGACTTTTTAATGTAAAGATACAGCCTAATCATATTATCTGTAGTGGAAAGTAATTGGTTAGAAGAAGCCTACATAACAAAGTAAAATGAATAAATTAACAAATTAGGCATTTTGAACAGAAATGCAATGATTCATTGGATCCGTCTAAAACTTTGCACACACACTGCTGCCATCTAGTGGCCAAAATCTAAATTGCGACTGGGCTGGAATAATACATGATGGCTTTTCTCTTTCATTTCAAAGATGATGGTACAAAAGTGTTTCCTTTCAAATGGTATCAAGAATGTGCATATCCTTGCTTCCGGTCCTGAGCTACAGGCAGCTAGATTTGGGTATATCATTTTAAGCAAAAATTGAAAAAAGGGGTGGATCCTTAAGAGGTTTTTAAGAAGCTGGTTCGCTCCAGATTTGACAGACACCCAGGTGAAAAGCCCTGAGTCGTTGTTGTGCCCAAAAAAGTGCCGTGTCACCCCACCCCACACCCCACACGATGATTATTGACGTGGAGGGTTAAACTAGGGGAGGACTGTCAGTGCATCAGCAGTAGCTACATAATTGGAGCAATGATTCCCCTGGGTCACATGGAGAGATGACTGTAGAAATAGAGCACCTAGGGAATTGCTATAACTATATACTATCTAAAAGTATGTTAAAAGAGGAGAGACGATGACCGGTACATTGGAAGGACAGGCACTGTAATGACTGGTATATGGCACGGTGCTTAAGCATATGTGCCATTGAGCCATGTCTTGCACTCTTGACGCTTGTCCAGTGAAGGAACGTGATGCTAATGTCAACATCACTTGATGTGAATTACAGCTAGACACGATGTAGGGCTTTTTTCCTGCACCATCTCCTCCACATTATAAAGCGAAGAGAGGAGAGGAGTGCGAAAGCATGCCTTGCCCCTGTGTCTCTGCTGCTTTGCCAGGGGGTTGGAGGTTGAGCACATTGATCAGTACCCCTCCCTGCTACTTTGTACTCATCCTGGATCTAATAACTATTTCTCCACACCTTCGAGGGTGTCACTTGAATGATAGCTGGTGCGTGTGCGTGCCTGTCAGTGTTTGCGGGGCGACCATCTTTAAACGTTGATTAAAGCAATGAAGTAAAAAGCTCTGTATTTGAATACATGTTATGGCGTCTTCATGGAAAGGACTGGACCCGACCCATTTCTATACTTTGCCGAGAGGAGCTTCTCGATTGTTCGTCACGGTATTGTGCATCACACATCACAGAACCCAATCAAATCCCCTCTTCATGATCTGAAGATTACTATGACGCACACACAATGAAAACCGCATTACATGTTCGTAACATCACAGAGGCCAGACGTAGAGATAAATGAGCCTATGATTTAACACAAGGGCTCTACTACAATCTACAGGCTGCCGTCCTATCTTCGTAGACCATAGAGGATGCTGGGTAATCGCTTTGATTCCGACATGAAGCTCCTTCTCTCAATATTAGTTTGGTGTTCCGTGTCTCCGAGCTTCTTCAACAAGGTAAGTGAGCACTAGAATGCGAGACAGACAACTCACAACAATGCATACAAACAATATTGTGTTTGTTCCCATATGCTTTCATTCGTCTCTCTCGGCCTCTCTCTCAGCCTGTCGTTATCTCTTCTCCCCCTCTACTTTGATAAGTGCCCTCTGATGCGCTGCACTTTGTGAAATAATTGGCCACAGATCTGTTCAGGAACCCTCGTCTCTCGGTCGCGCTCTCTCTTCCCCTCCAATTTGAGTCTTTGCGGGTTGTAGGCTTTTGGTCTGTTATTCTGGATCCGTCTTCTGAGTTCACTGTGAATCTTCTCTATCAATTACTGAAGGTTATCTAATAGTCTAATTAGGTTTTGTTTGTGCAACCCGCGTAATTTGAGTACGAGGAAAAATGTACTCTGGAGAAATAATATCTATGATGCAAGAAACACTATTTCATAAAAGGTTATGAATCATGCAATCATGAGGTCGCTGGCTCAAATGGGGGGGGGGGGGGGGGGGGTTTCTTGATGTGTAGAGGTTTAATTGAACAAGTGGGGACATGATCGGAATGTACAATCTAATGCACATGGGATTCAGCTATACACAGAGGAAATCTGGGTAATTCTGGGTAACCTATCACCCTTGACAACAAGGCCTGGGGGCAGATCACTCAGTCAGAGAGAACAGGCCTCGTCACCCCCCCCCCCCCCTCCACTCTACCTCTTACCATTCCATCTGCTCTGTCCGTCCTCTCATGTATTCACGGCAGCATTGCAGCTGCACCGGGGCTCATCTCGGAACGCACATCTCAGACAACATGGAAGCCGGAGGCAAAGGGAAATCATCCCAGTATGAAATGTAACACTCTGCTCCTCCTGGAATATTAAGGGATTCATCTAGAAAATCTGCTTCATTCGTTTTCCTGTCTCGTCCTCCTCTCCTTTCCCCTTCAATGGCCAACCTAACCCCTTGCAGTGGACATAAAGATAGCACACATCAGGCCAATTTAAGACGCCAGAGATTTTATTTGATGTTTACCTAGCGGTCTGTCAAATAACCGCCTTTTCCGTGACCGACGCTAGAAGCGGTGACGTGCTCGCCTTTGGAATGAGTTGCCAGCTGCATATGACTTGTAAAATGCTGCCTGCTCATCTGTAAATGCAACCTCACAAATGCACCCACACACACACTCTTCCACATTTCCAAATCGCTCTTTTTCTTTTCTATCACCAAAAATGTGACATTAAATTACTGGAGCTTTGGCTGATTGGCTCCCATTTGCACCAGGGGAGCTGATGCGGGGTGTCAACTCGTGTTTGGGGTCACGGCCGTACCACCTACACACTGGCTAATGAGACCAAGACAAGCAGCTAGCGCTGTACAAACTGAGCCCAGCCCGGCAGAGCAACACGGCTAGTATGTTACAGCACTACAGGGGAACTGGATCACTGGAGCCAGAGGGAAGAGAAAGATCTGGAACCACTGTACTGTAGCTACTGCTGCTGTGAAAACCACTAATAAAGAGGAAAGACAACTCAAAAAAGGGTTGAAAAAGACAAGTCAAAAAGGGGGGAGAAAAGAAGTCAGCGTTTTAGAAATGTTTATATTTCAGATTCGTACATAGAGAGAGCAGTACTCAGTCAACCCACTGGGCACAGACGTCAATTCAACGTCTATTCCACGTTGGTTCAGTGTAATTAGATTGAAATTATGTGGAAACAACAGTGTGTGCCCAGTGGGAAAGTCCTTAATTGTACTCTGTAGGGCAACTAGAGGAGGAGACTAGAGGAGGTGAGTAGAAGAGGAGAATAGTGGAGGAGACTAGAAGGGGAGACTAGAGAACTAGTTGAGGAGACTAGAAGAGGAGACTAGAGAACTAGTTGAGGAGACTAGAGGTGGAGACAACTAGAGGAGACTAGAGGAAGAGACTAGAGACTAGAGGAGGAGATTAGAAGAGGAGACAACTAGAGGAAGAGACTAGAGGAGACTAGAGGAGGAGATTAGAAGAGGAGACAACTAGAGGAGGAAACTAGTGGAGGAGACAACTAGAGGAGGAGACTAGAGGAGTAGACTAGAGACTAGAGGAAACTAGTGGAGGAGACTAGAGGTATGAGGGAATGATCTGAAAGGCACAAGAGGGCCTGTCCTGAAGCAGACAAGACAGCCTGGGCACACGCACAAGCATTCACACACCATTGAAGGATCCTCAGAGGTGGAAGGGGAGGACCATCCTCCTCAGTGAATTTCATTTAAAAAAAAATTGTAAACCATTTTTTTTAAAAGTTTTTAGATAAAATTATACTAAACATAATCACGTCACCAAGTAATTGATTAAAACACACTATTTTGCAATGGTCTACAGTAGCCTCAACAGCAGCAGCCTCAACAGCACTCCACGGTGTAGCCGGATGCCAGCTAGCTTCCGTCCTCCTCTGGGTACATTGAGTTCAATAGAAAACCTGGGTGGCTCATGATTCTCACCCCCTTCCATAGACATACACAGTAATTATGACAACTTCCGGAAGACATCCTCTAAACTATCAGAGCTCTTGCAGCATGAACTGACATGTTGTCCACCCAATCAAAGGATCAAATAATTAATATAGTACTGAAAGCACAAGCTACAGCTAGCTAGCACTGCAGTGCATAAAATGTGGTGAGTAGTTGACTCAAATGGAGAGAAAGACAATAGATTAACACATTTTTTTAACAAATTAATTTCTTCCAAACTGAAGTAGAAGCAACACACACACACACACACACACACACACACGAGATAATTTTTTTTTCTCACTTACTTAGCTAACAAATGCAGCTAGCTTGTTTAGCTGACTCAAACGCCCTGTTAAAACAGAGGGATGCTATGTTAGCTAGCTGGCTATGACTATCCAACAACACTGGAACTCTTCCAAGTCAAGTTAAGCTTTTGTTTTAATCTCATTTATTGCCACCGTTGCCCGCCGGTGTAAGTGCTAAACTGCTTACTGACTGTACATTGTAACGTTACTGCATGTAGCGGGTTTACTAACACGTTAGTTCTATTAGCTATGTTGACTATGACGTTACTTTAGCTAATATGGTGACAACGATATAGGCTGTGCGTAGAGGTTATGACATGGTTAAACTTGGAAAGGTTTTTTAGCCTGGTCACATACAGCTGATGTGTTGTGCCTTAAAGTCCACAAGTGAAGGGAAAAGCTTAGAGGAGGAGAGCGCATAGATATGAGAAGGAATACAACGTGGCTGTTATGAAAGTGAACTGTGTTTACGCTGAACAGGGGTGTATTCATTCCACATATTCTGTTGAAAAATATTTCTTAAACGGAAGCAAACGCAACAAAATAGGGATACACATACCTGAATATGTCCAATAGAAACTCTCATTTGCAACTGTTGGACTAACGATTACACCCTATATCAACTAGATGAAGGAAAGAGTGCGCAAGGCGGTATTGAATGTGTCACTGTCTGTCCATGTGTCACAGTCTGTCACCTCTTGTCACCTTTTCTCTGGACCTGTGTGCAACTACATTGTAAACTTTCCTTCATAGGCTATGTTGTAACAACCTCATGATGGGTATAGTGAAAATTCCAGTATCATGTAGTAGCCTAAACCTATCGCTGTTACACTGAACTGGGCAAATTGAATCTGAATGACAGTAATCCAATATGCTGTAAAATAAATAAAAGTCATGCTCATGAGAAGAAAAAAAATCTTAAACGCCCCCATAACAACCGCCACTGACACGCGCACGCACGCGCACGATGTCTCTCTGGCTGTTTTGAGTGAATGGAAGTGTTGTGAGTGAGAACCCTGACAGGATGTCAGGCCCTAGTCAGGAGACAGTCTCCACAGCAAGGCAGAATATTCTGTCTGGTTTTATTCTGCTGCAATATTCCCTCAAAACTGCGCGTGTCCGTGGCGTGAAGAGACGTAAGAGATTGAACTTCACTGAATTCTCCACATTAGTTTCCATGCGCTATATGGATCAATGTTTTTCTCTGTGATCGAATCAATATTATATCAGCCCCTTTTCAATGCAACAACACAAAACAAATCTAACTTCGTAAGATTGAGTCTGTGATTTTGTTGTAGGCAGAGCACAGAGCGTAATGGTTCTATTGACAGGTAGCCCACAAGCGGTCCTTCGATCACCTGCAACAAATGCGCATTTCAGATCAGAGCGCAGAGCCGCACATGTGCACATTTGTTGATATTTTTGACTAGTTATAGCGAGTTATTAGCCCAGTTATAGGTAAGTATTGGTCAGCAATGGGGAGTTACTGCTTCCTACAAGAACACAAATCGTATAGGCTACATTTCAAGTTGTCTTTGAAAACCAAGTCAGGTGAAAATCTTGTTTATGCCTTAATTAATGGGGCAGTGTTGTATTTTTACACAGGCTTGAATATGGAAATAAGCCAATGGGCAGAGGGTAGTCTACATGCTATAATTCTCTGTGTGGTATTATATTTTCTAATGTGGTTTATTGTATCATACAAAAAGTATGAATTGATTCCCTGCATAGTGTAAAAATATTTGTAAAAGTCTGATGCAATGTAGGCCTGCATTGAACACAACCTATAGGCTACTGTAGGCTATATCATAGAAATCAAAAGCTATTTCCATGTGAAAATGTTAAGATGTGCTCCATTGGTTTTGTTAGTAGCCGCTTATATAGGCCTACATTATGCTCAAATATCCACAATAGCCTATTGGCTACTGTCTATAACTTTAAAGGTACAGCCTCAGTGTTCACTGTAAACGTGGGCCAGAAGTTGCACAGAAATCTGCTCCCAAGACCTGAAATTTGCTCAGTGCCCCAACAAATTAGAGGGAACATTGTTCTACTGTATTCTGATTATTATGGATGTTTTAAGAAATTGAATAAAGGATGATGCTTGTAAGGATGGTTGGATTTTACGATCAGGTTTGAAAGGAGAGGTTATAATGGACATCCAAGGACAGTAGCTGTACCAAAAATACCAAGATGATGTCTCAACAAGGTTCATGACTCCTCCCATTTGTGAGCGGTAAACAATGAAATTCACTTTATTTTCATCCTTCAACAAAGACAGACCAAAGAACCAGAACATTCTATAAAACCCATAGGCTCCAAAGCTGCCTGGACAATGAACTCCCGCCAACCATTCCCAGATATAGCTGTAACACAGCTTATGCCTTTACCAAGCATCTATAAAATATCTTTATATCCAGGCGTTAGCTGGTGTGGCCACGAACGAGTCAACATTCATTTTTAACAGAACTCTACCACTTGGGATACGCGACTGACTGCTTGACATGACCAGTGTCTAACCGAGTCTTACACGTCTTACACGTGAAGGTATTGTAGAGTTTGAACAGTGTTGGGGCTCACATAGGTGTAGTCTTCCATCAATATTACATGAAGACCTCAGAAGGAACTAGCTTGCATCATTTAGATCCCAGGCTTCAGGGGTTGTTAGCAAGTTGCTAACTTGCTATATTTTTTACAGAACAGTTGGATTCTAACTACTCTACAGTACCTGAGGCTCAGGAAGAGTGAAACAAACCTATTTTTCTAACCTGAGTGAAGTCCAGTTCGAGTTCTCTTTTTCAACTAACAGTTTATATACTTTTTTGTTCTCACGTGTAGGTGTGAAATACATGTTGTGATATCAGCAGTATGACAACATATATCCATTGTAGGGATTCTGATATAGCCACAAGTCAGAAGCATAAAGGGACTGAATGTATCCCATGTGTACTGTAGGTGTATGTAGCTGTGAGATACACGTTTACATAAGCTAGTTAACCATGTGGCATCTGTAACGCACTTTATAAACTGGGTGGTTCAAGCCCCGAATGCTGGTTGGCTTGAAAGCCGTGGCATATCAGAACGTACACGTATGACAAAACATTTATTGGTACTGTTGTAGTTACATTGCTACGCAGTTCACAATAGAAATAAGGTACCTCGGGGGTTGGTGGTACATTGCCAATATGCTAACGGTTGTATCTTGTCACTCTGCGTTCCGTCGTGCTTAAGAACAGCCCGTAGCTGTGGTATATTGGCCATATACAACACCCCCCCGGGCCTTATTGCTTAAATAGAACCCATACAATAGCTATGATGTCGCTGTTCCATATCTTTCTGTTCCCTCTGGTTCCAGTGCTCCAGGTAGTGCCGTCACAGTGCTGTAGTGGTAGCTAGTATATAGAATCCATACAACAGCTATGACATCATCGTGGAGTAAGTAACCCATAGCCTTAAAACTTCTTAGGGCTGAGATCCCGTTAACGGGATCGATATGACAACAGCCAGCGAAAGTGCAGGGCGCCAAATTCAAACAACAGAAATCTCATAATTAAAATTCCTGAAACATACAAGTATCTTATACCATTTTAAAGGTAACCTTGTTGTTAATCCCACCACAGTGTCCGATTTCAAATAGGCTTTACAGCGAAAACACCACAAACGATTATGTTAGGACAGAGCCAAGTCACAGAAAAACACAGCCATTTTTCCAGCCAAAGAGTGGAGTCACAAAAATCAGGAATAGAGATAGAATTAATCACTAACCTTTGATGATCTTCATCAGATGACACTCATAGGACTTCATGTATGTTTTGTTCCATAATGTACATATTTATATAAGAAAATCTCAGTATACATTGGCGCGTTATGTTCAGTAGTTCCAAAAACATCCATTGATTTTGCAGAGAGCCACAACAATTTACAGAAATACTTATTATAAATGTTGATGAAAATACAAGTGTTATACATGGAACTTTAGATAAACTTCTCCTTAATGCTGTGTCAGATTTAAAAAGATCTTTACGGAAAAAGCAAACCATGCAATAATCTGAGTACGGTGCTCAGAGACCCAACAAGCCAAAAAGATATCCACCATATTGTGCTGTCAACAGAAGTCAGAAATAACATTATAAATATTCACTTACCTTTGATGATCAGAATGCACTCCCAGGAATCCCAGTTCCACAATAAATGTTTGTTTTGTTCGATAATGTCCATCATTTATGTCCAAATAGCTACTTTTGTTAGCACGTTTTGTAAACAAATCCAAAGTCACGAAGCCCGTTCACAGACGAAATGTCAAAAAGTTCTGTTACAGTCCGAAGAAACATGTCAAATGATGTATAGAATCAATCTTTAGGATGTTTTTAACATAAATCCTCAATAATGTTCCAACCGGAGAATTCCTTTGTACGTGAGCTACCTCACACATGAACGAGCGTCATGAGCTTGTGGCACTCTGCCAGACCACAGACTCAAACAGCCCTTATGAGCCCCTCCTTTACAGTAGAAGCCTGAAACAAGTTTCTAAAGACGGCTGACATCTAGTGGAAGCCTTGGGAAGTGCAACATGACCAATATCCCACTGTATATTCAATAGGGAATGAGTTGAAAATCAACCAACCTCAGATTTCCCACTTCCTGGTTGGATTTTTTTCTCAGGTTTTTGCCTGCCATATGAGTTCTGTTATACTCACAGACATCATTCAAACAGTTTTAGAAACTTCAGAGTGTTTTCTATCCAATACTACTAATAATATGCATATATTAGCAACTGGGACTGAGTAGCAGGCTGTTTACTCTGGGCACCTTATTCATCCAAGCTACTCAATACTGCCCCCAGCCATAAGAAGCTAATTAATCCTTCATAGCCAGTATCCAAGGCAAGCCTAAAGTGTTTCATATTGGAGAACCCATTAGATGATTTGAAGGCGGTTTAAAAGGGTTCCGAACCAGAAGACCCAGACCGACCAACATTCAGAATTCCATGTCTAGAGCTATCCCCATTCTCATTGATCTCTGGGTATGTATTCCCATGGGAAGATCACCAAAGGCCTCGCTCTTGCTTTCAGATCTCCTTTGACCCAGTTCATGCCACAGACAGAACTCAATGTGAAGGCCTGTGACTTTACTTCAAATGCTTAACAACATGATAGATTACCCATACTTAAGGCCTCCCAACCTATGTTCTCTACCGCCCTGCAAGTGTTTGCAGCGCAGCCAGATGAAAAAAAACACACACAAAAGAAAGACATTCGACACGCACAGCAAAGAAAACAACAATTTGAGGCATTGCCCATTCTCCCCACACACACTCCTTACCCAGCACACACTCCCCCCGTACACACCCTCCCCCGTCAGCCCCTTCACACACTTAGCGGTTTACTTACATTGTCGCGGGCCTTGTCTCTCACATCGTAGACGGTGAGCTTGACTAGCGTCTCTGGGCTGGCAGGGTACTCCGGAGGGAAGGTCACCCCTGTCAGGAACAACGGGTCTCTGCTACCCTGAGAGAGGATGAGAAGGAACATGAGAGAGAGAAAGTGAGAGAGAGGGAGAAATAATATTACATTTGAAATGTCTTTATTCTTTTGGAACGTTTGTAAGTGTAATGTTCACTGCTCATTTTTTATTGTTTATTTCACTTTAGTTTATGATCTATTTCCCTTGCTTTGGCAATGTAAACATATGTTTCCCATGCCAATAAAGTACATGAATTGAAATTGAGAAGGAGAGTGTGTGGGTGGAGGGGAGAGGTGGAGAGAGAGAGAAAGGGATGAGTGAGCCAACAGCTGTGCTCAGTCTGCTTCTCTACTGCTCCTGGGTGTTAGCGCAATAAATGGAAGTCTATGGGTAGACTTCTCATAGACTTACAGTCTTTGCGCTACCGCTAGTTAGCATTGGTTCGCTAAACATCCTGTAATTTCCTTTATATTGGACACAAAGACATACATGGTATCCACAAGTTCATCTGACTCTGGGGAAGTAGATAACGGGCCTTATTACCAAAATCTCAAAATTATCTTAACCATTCAGAATGAATGCCTAAACTTAACCATGAAGTTGTTTTCTGTTTAAAGCCAATCCTTAACTTAACGATTCTGGAGTGAATGCCATTGGACATCTGATTCTGCAATGAGACTGTGAGAGCTTGTTGCCATAGAGGGCTGGTATTGTACACAGACACATGGATGCATGACCTCCGCTAGCCTAAACACACAAACACACCCAGGTTCCCACAAGACCCCAAGCACCATTGCCCCCCCTATGGGGCCCTAGGCCCGGCCAGGAGAGAGGCCTATGGAGCCTACTGTGACCTGGTATAATGTGTACCCTGACTGGGTCTGTTTATACCCTGGTGTAGTGAAGCTTTGCGTGTTCAAAGCAAACTGGTGTTTACATCAGGGGCTCCCCTTTTCCTGTTGCCCTGCCCTGATGGGTGGCTCTGGAACGCAGGCCCCCGGGACAGGCTGGACACACAGTCAGTGCCCACACACATTGACGCACGCGGACACACACACACACACTCAGAAAGCACACACTAAGAAAGCACACACTCAGCCCTGGTGCATCCCGTAAACACCCTAACGATAATCTGTCGACATGAAAAACGTCTCCACTGTCTCCAGTACTGCATTCCGCCGCAACGGTCGTCGGCTAGGAAAACCCAAATCGCTCAGATTAGTCACCTCAACAAAGGATCGATAGAAGCCTCCAGTCTGTTTACATGTCCCTTTATTGACTAGGAGGACATCCTTATCCAAGGTGACTAACAACTAACACATCTTAGCCTAACACAGTAAGCCCATTGATACAGTAGGGGAGTACTGGAGGGATATAGACTGTGGAAGGACCTGTGGTTACAGATCGGCAGCCAACACACGAGGCTACCCCAGGACAACCACGCGTTACACACCTCTGCAAACACACACACATACAGCTCTCTCCTCACGAGCCAACCTCTGCACAAACCCCTCTCCTCCCTTCTCCTCCCTAGTCTACTAGATGTTTTTATCCCCTGTATTAACACCAAGCAGTGGGAAAGAGAAAACAACACTAATCCATTGGCGAGTGCTCTACTCCCATGCTCTCAGTATACAGTGTTGCTCAGTACTGCCACCCAGATACCATGCTACTATGCTACCATGCTACCATGCTTTGAGGGGCATATGGGTATTCTGTAGCAGCACATTCACACACAATCTGGTACAGCCGGCAAAACAAGGGGAAATCAAAGACTCGCTGAGTGCTCACATGCGCGCACACACACACACACACACACACACACACACACCTCAAATTCCCTCGACAAGACATTCTGAACTGAATAGCCTTCTTTCATACTTACCAGCATGTTTGGCAACTCCATCTACAGCCAAATTCACACAGCGGTACAAACAGGTAGAGTGGAGGAGCAGCAGTAGTACTTCAGAGAGCAGTAGCTAGACAGTCAGTCAATGGGCCAGCCAGTCAGGCAGTATGTCTACGGCAGTAGGGGAGACAGCTGCGTATATAGACAGCGACGCCCCTCTCGGTGCCTTTGGGTTACAGACCTCCAAGGAATGGGCGAGGCATTACACTATTAGAGTGTGTGTGTGTGTGGAGGGTGTGTGTGTGTGTGTGTGTGGAGAGGGAGTATCGTCCCACGGCAGGAGACTCTCTCAGACAGTTGGCTCTCACCCATTCCCTTGACCCTCATCATATTTACACACACACACACACACACCTCGCTTCACTAGCATGACATGAAAGGCTTGTTTTATCCTACTGGGCACTTGGCCCCACAGCGTGCCATCAAATCCCTTTTTTGAGAAGGCCACTCCTGGGCCTTTGGCGGTAATGGCTTTCAGAATAAGATTTTCCCATAGACAAACAGATTACCGTGGGGCCTAAATGTCACCCTCTCTGTCCTGTCGGTCTCCTCTCTCAGAGGTACAGTATATAACCCACACCACTCTGGATGCTTAGAGACGGTGAGAGGGGATCTCCAATAGCATTTTAGCAGTGTTTACACTTGAGCCCAACATTTCTGATAGGACAGATTGATAGGACAGATTGCTTTGAAGTCTGTTGATATCTATTGCTTACATTTATATTTGTTTATTTAACTTTATGCCCAACGTTTCAAACAAAAGTAATTCAAATGAAAAAAAAGGTCTCTGTCATATAGGCTTCACACTGCCCCAAGATGGACTGTTTAGGATAAGGAAACACCTGCTCTGTAAGGCTTCAATAACACCCTGATCACATGTGTGGGGGTGAGAGAGATGGGGGGGGGGGGGGGGGGCAGCAGGTCACCAGTCTCCAGGCATAGCGGGAGCTGCCAGTCTGTCTCCAGGCATAGCGGGAGCTGCCAGTCTGTCTCCAGGCATAGCGGGAGCTGCCAGTCTGTCTCCAGGCATAGCGGGAGCTGCCAGTCTGTCTCCAGGCATAGCGGGAGCTGCCAGTCTGTCTCCCGGCATAGCGGGAGCTGCCAGTCTGTCTCCCGGCATAGCGGGAGCTGCCAGTCTGTCTCCCGGCATAGCGGGAGCTGCCAGTCTGTCTCCCGGCATAGCGGGAGCTGCCAGTCTGTCTCCCGGCATAGCGGGAGCTGCCAGTCTGTCTCCCGGCATAGCGGGAGCTGCCAGTCTGTCTCCCGGCATAGCGGGAGCTGCCAGTCTGTCTCCCGGCATAGCGGGAGCTGCCAGTCTGTCTCCCGGCATAGCGGGAGCTGCCAGTCTGTCTCCAGGCATAGCGGGAGCTGCCAGTCTGTCTCCAGGCATAGCGGGAGCTGCCAGTCTGTCTCCAGGCATAGCGGGAGCTGCCAGTCTGTCTCCAGGCATAGCGGGAGCTGCCAGTCTGTCTCCAGGCATAGCGGGAGCTGCCAGTCTGTCTCCAGGCATAGCGGGAGCTGCCAGTCTGTCTCCAGGCATAGTGGTAGCTGCCAGTCTGGTAAGACCCAGCTGTTGGACAGCAGGGCCTCTGGGAACAATACACGGCAGCCGGCCTGTCTCCGACATTTTCACACTTCATACACAGACATGAGTGTGAGCATGCACACACACGCATGCACACACACACACACACACACGCGCACACACACACACACACACACACGCGCACACACACACATGCGCGCGCACGCGCACACACACACACACACACACACACACACACACACACACACACAGGGCCTTTCCCATTTTAACCGGAGAGGTCAATGAAGGAACAGCTGCAGCACTGAGGAATGATGGACAGACAGACAGAGCTCAATTAAACAATGTAGTACAGGGACTCCCTATGGCTGGCCACACACTGCCTGTTTAGTGTTATTGTTGAGTCTTACTGTAAAACCATTCCTGGTGCTATTTGTTCTCGTCTATTATCCTTTGAAAATAAATTCAGTGGGGCAAAAAAGTATTTAGTCAGCCACCAATTGTGCAAGTTCCCCCACTTAAAAAGATGAGAAAGGCCTGTAATTTTCATCATAGGTACGCTTCAACTATGACAGACAAAATGAGAAAAAAAATCCAGAAAATCACATTGTAGGATTTTTAATGAATTTATTTGCAAATTATGGTGGAAAATAAGTATTTGGTCACCTACAAACAAGCAACATTTCTGGCTCTCACAGACCTGTAACTTCTACTTTAAGAGGCTCCTCTGTCCTCCACTCGTTACCTGTATTAATGGCACCTGTTTGAACTTGTTATCAGTATAAAAGACACCTGTCCACAACCTCAAACAGTCACACTCCAAACTCCACTATGGCTGAATCTGCAATAGGTAAGCAGCTTGGTTTGAAGAAATCAGCTGTGGGAGCAATTATTAGGAAATGAAAGACATACAAGACCACTGATAATCTCCCTCGATCTGGGGCTCCACGCAAGATCTCACCCCGTGGGGTCAAATTGATCACAAGAACGGTGAGCAAAAATCCCAGAACCACACGGGGGGACCTAGTGAATGACCTGCAGAGAGCTGGGACCAACGTAACAAAGTATTCCAACAGTAAAACACTACGCCGCTAAGGGCCTCAAATCCTACAGTGCCAGACGTGTCCCCCTGCTTAAGCCAGTACATGTCCAGGCCCGTCTGAAGTTTGCTAGAGAGCATTTGGATGATCCAGAAGAAGATTGGGAGAATGTCATATGGTCAGATGAAACCAAAATATAACTTTTTGGTAAAAACTTAACTCTTCGTGTTTGGAGGACAAAGAATGCTGAGTTGCATCCAAAGAACACCATACCTACTGTGAAGCATGGGGGTGGAAACATCATGCTTTGGGGCTGTTTTTTTGCAAAGGGACCAGGACGACTGATCCGTGTAAAGGAAAGAATGAATGGGTTCATGTATCGTGAGATTTTGAGTGAAAACCTCCTTCCATCAGCAAGGGCATTGAAGATGAAACGTGGCTGGGTCTTTCAGCATGACAATGATCCCAAACACACCGCCCGGGCAATGAAGGAGTGGCTTCGCAAGAAGCATTTCAAGGTCCTGGAGTGGCCTAGCCAGTCTCCAGATCTCAACCCCATAGAAAATCTTTGGAGGGAGTTGAAAGTCCATGTTGCCCAGCAAAGGCCCCAAAACATCACTGCTCTAGAGGAGATCTGCATGGAGGAATGGGCCAAAATACTAGCAACAGTGTGTGAAAACCTTGTGAAGACTTACAGAAAACGTTTGACCTCTGTCATTGCCAACAAAGGGTATATAACAAAGTATTGAGATAAACTTTTGTTATTGACCAAATACTTATTTTCCACCATAATTTGCAAATAAATTCATAAAAAATCCTACAATGTGATTTTCTGGATTTTTTTCCCTCATTTTGTCTGTCATAGTTGAAGTGTACCTATGATGAAAATGACAGGCCTCTCTCATCTTTTTAAGTGGGAGAACTTGCACAATTGGTGGCTGACTAAATACTTTTTTGCCCCACTGTACAAGTTGATCCCGCAAAAAATCCCTATCAGTGTTCAGTGATACGTAATGAATTAGAGAGACTAGTCATTCCAATACATCGACCAGTCAGAAACAGAATTTACACTGCGTCTGGTTCAATATGTACAATACCATGCGACTGTAAATCCAGAGACACGTCTACAGTATGATCAGAAGCGATCTCCACGGCTACACACATACAGTATCCATACGTACCCTCCTTTTGAGAAGCCGAAAGCAACAGTCCATGTTGTTCTCAGATCCCTCTCCAAAGCAAGAGTCACATTACAGCTATGGAATCACACTAGTCCTGCAGCTGTGCCGTACTGTACTGCTAACTGCTGTACCACATCCTGTGTTTTCCACTTGGACCCAGACCCAGAGTGAGTGGAGGACGAGGACTCCTTTTAATTTCTATGGCGTTTCTACAGTAAGAGACGAAGGGACTGTCTTGAAAACAGTAAATCTTCCTGTTGCTTAATCAGCTAGATAAGAGAGAGATTAAACCCGTCTTTGTGTTCTCTCACATGAGCCCTCAGTCTGTGACGGAGAGGAGGGGGGAAGAAAGGGAAAGACGAGTGACTGATTTGTTGAGGTGTGTGTGTGGTGTGTGTGTGTGTGTGTGTGTGTGTGTGTGTGTGTGTGTGTGTGTGTGTGTGCGTGCGTGCGTGCGTGCGTGCGTGCGTGCGTGCGTGCGTGCGTGCGTGTGTGTGTGTAATGGTGGAAAATGACTCAAGTAAAAGTGAAAGTCACCCATTAAAATTGTTTTAAAAGTGTTTGGTTTTAAATATACTTAACTATCAAAAGTAAATGTAATTGCTAAAATATACTCAAGTATTAATTTTAAATAATTTCAAATTCCTTATATTAAGCAAACCAGACGGCACAATTTGGTTTTTTAATTTACAAATAGCCAGGGGCACACTCCAACACCATTTACATGATTTATTATTTTTACTTAATTAAGTACTTTACACCAGTGTGTGTGTGTGTGTGTGTGTGTGTGTGTGTGTGTGTGTGTATGTGTGTGTGTGTTCTAGGTGGTTATTCCAGCCCGGGACAGATGTTGCCGCCCCGAAAACACTTGTGCTCTTGTTGCCATGGTAATGACACTCCAGCTCTGAGGGCAATAAAATAGGCATGCCAGAGGTCGGAGGGCACTTCCGTGAGACTGTATGGAGCGCAGAGACTCAACACACACACACACACACACAGTGGGCACACGCAAACAGTCTGCTACTGCAGTTGACTGACTGATAGTCAGATTGAGACAGGTAGAGGGCTCTAACCACAAATCAGAGAGAAAGACAGAGAGATAACATGTTTTCCATGCCAATAAAGCCCTTGAATTGAGACAGAGATAGAGAGAATGAGAAAGAGAGGGAGGGGTAGGGAGGGAACAAAATAGAGCAAGCAAATGAGAGAGAGAAAGACTTACCAGGCTGACTACACCGCTCGCGTTAGAAATCTATATTATTCAATTATTGCACCCACACTGCTTGCGCGCGCCACCGAGCGTCTGCGTTGCCAAGGGCTAAAATAGAAGTCAGTTCTATTTCTGACACAGATCACACTGCAAGTCCTGCCTCTCCCATCTCCTCATTGGTTTATAGAAGCAGGTACCCACAAGCCATCTCCTCATTGGTTATACCCACGTGGGTGACTGAAGACGAACGAGGTCAGTGGTGGTAATGCATCTAATTTATGAAAGTTACCAATCGCAATATGAAGTCAAGAGAAGAAAAGGCCTGGACGGATGAGAGATGACTAGATTCAATTTGGTTGACCATTTTATGTGTGGATTAATTGGTGGAGTAGAGGACCTCGTGCATTTCAGGTAAAATACCTCAATGTTTATATTTGGTTTCTCAAATGATTGCCTCGCCTGGTTCACCAACTACTTCTCTGATAGAGTTCAGTGTGTCAAATCAGAGGGTCTGCTGTCCGGACCTCTGGCAGTCTCTATGGACCGACTCTCTTCTCTGTATACATCAATGAGGTCGCTCTTGCTGCTGGTGAGTCTCTGATCCACCTCTACGCAGACGACACCATTCTGTATACTTCTGGCCCTTCTTTGGACACTATGTTAACAACCCTCCAGGCAAGCTTCAATGCCATACAACTCTCCTTCCGTGGCCTCCAATTGCTCTTAAATACAAGTAAAACTAAATGCATGCTCTTCAACCGATCGCTACCTGTACCTACCCGCCTGTCCAACATTACTACTCTGGACGGCTCTGACTTAGAATACGTGGACAACTACAAATACTTAGGTGTCTGGTTAGACTGTAAACTCTCCTTCCAGACCCATATCAAACATCTCCAATCCAAAGTTAAATCTAGAATTGGCTTCATATTTCGCAACAAAGCATCCTTCACTCATGCTGCCAAACATACCCTTGTAAAACTGACCATCCTACCAATCCTCGACTTTGGCGATGTCATTTACAAAATAGCCTCCAATACCCTACTCAACAAATTGGATGCAGTCTATCACAGTGCAATCCGTTTTGTCACCAAAGCCCCATATACTACCCACCATTGCGACCTGTACGCTCTCGTTGGCTGGCCCTCGCTTCATACTCGTCGCCAAACCCACTGGCTCCATGTCATCTACAAGACCCTGCTAGGTAAAATCCCCCCTTATCTCAGCTCGCTGGTCACCATTGCATCTCCCACCTGTAGCACACGCTCCAGCAGGTATATCTCTCTAGTCACCCCCAAAACCAATTCTTTCTTTGGCCGCCTCTCCTTCCAGTTCTCCTCTGCCAATGACTGGAACGAACTACAAAAATCTCTGAAACTGGAAACACTTATCTCCCTCACTAGCTTTAAGCACCAACTGTCAGAGCAGCTCACAGATTACTGCACCTGTACATAGCCCACCTATAATTTAGCCCAAACAACTACCTCTTTCCCTACTGTATTTAATTTATTTATTTATTTTGCTCCTTTGCACCCCATTATTTTTATTTATACTTTGCACATTCTCCCATTGCAAATCTACCATTCCAGTGTTTTACTTGCTATATTGTATTTACTTTGCCACCATGGCCTTTTTGCCTTTACCTCCCTTATCTCACCTCATTTGTTCACATCGTATATAGACTTGTTTATACTGTATTATTGACTGTATGTTTGTTTTACTCCATGTGTAACTCTGTGTCGTATGTGTCGAACTGCTTTGCTTTATCTTGGCCAGGTCGCAGTTGTAAATGAGAACTTGTTCTCAACTTGCCTACCTGGTTAAATAAAGGTGAAATAAATAAAAAAAATAAAAAAATTAAAAAAAATATCCCAGGACGAATTAACTACCAACAACAAGCTAGCTAAATAGGACAAATTAGCTAGCAAGTGCAAGCTAGCTAACTAGCTAAATTGCCATAAATATTTACTCCTTTTTGGCCTGTCCCCAAATTAATATAATTGGTTCAGAGTTTGTTTTGATATTTTAACCTCCGTGTCGTGATCACATTTGGTGTGGGGGGACAAAATACATTTATACACGATGGCACACGCGCGCAGCCGGTTTGGGTTCCATGTTAACCACAACAGTAATAACAACTTAGACCCAGGGAACCAGAGCGACCCTTTAACAGTAAAAATAACAAACACCGGCAGAGAAAGGGAGTGAGATACCAAAGGAGTGTGTGTGAGAGAGAACGAGAGAGTGAAAAGGAGGGGAGGTAGCTGCATTAAGTGTCTTGTGAAAGGGTGTGTGTGTGTATATATGTGTCAGTGCATATGCGTGTGCCTTACCTCTACTATCTCTGTGCAGGCGTGGGAGACCAGGTATTGTTCCCGGGGGTCGATGACAGCAACCTGGACTAGAGCATTGGGCTTCCTGTCTCTGCCAGAGCCAATCAGATCCCTGCACTCTGGAGAAGGGGAGGCCACACACATACACAGAGAGAGAGAGAGAAAGCGTGGGGGAGGAGAGAGAAAGATGGAGCAGAGAGAGAGAGTTGATGAAAGGGGGAGGGCAGAGAGAGAGGACAGTCAGTATAGTACATTCCCTGAGTAAAACCCCAACATCAAACAACACAAGGTTGAATAGAAAGGACAAAAGGGAAAGGGAAAGGAGAGGAAGGAGGAGGGAAATCACCATGACCCCACCATTCCCAGGGCATGAGGTGAGAGTGGTGGAAGGATTTTTTTAAAACTATTTCTTAGGGAGGTATCCTCACTATACAGGAAATGGGAAGTCATATGTCCTTACTTCTGGAAAGCAGCTTGTCTCCTGAGACCCAGTCGTCAAACTAACATGGCTGCCAGTCAGAGTCTTCTCTCTTCCTTCTTCCCTCAGCTGAGTGAGTGTGCTGAGGACTGTCCGTTTTATTAGGATTTAATGTTTGTCAGTGAAACCCCTGGTTAGTCCCTAGTTCCTCCAGGCTTCCTGTTTGACAGGAAGACTGGGACGAGGGGAGGCGAGGGGATGGGGGAGGCTAGGCCATCATAGGAAACCAACACTTCCTGTCCAGGAATGGTCCCTCCCTTTCTGTCTCAGTATGAGGCTGTGGTCACCAGTATTTAATGTAAAGTGATATTGGACGATACATGTAGATATTGAAGTAACCACAAAGAGCCATATGCTGTCACTGAATGGTTGAAAATCTGACTACAGTGCTCTAGGACTACTAGACAGGGTGTAATACAGTGCTCTAGGACTACTAGACAGGGTGGGATATCTGACTACAGTGCTCTAGGACTACTAGACAGGGTGGAATATCTGACTACAGTGCTCTAGGACTACTAGACAGGGTGGAATATCTGACTACAGTGCTCTAGGACTACTAGACAGGGTGGGATATCTGACTACAGTGCTCTAGGACTACTAGACAGGGTGGAATATCTGACTACAGTGCTCTAGGACTACTAGACAGGGTGTAATATCAGACTACAGTGCTCTAGGACTACTAGACAGGGTGGAATATCTGACTACAGTGCTCTAGGACTACTGGACAGGGTGTAATATCTGACTACAGTGCTCTAGGACTACTAGACAGGGTGTAATATCTGACTACAGTGCTCTAGGACTACTAGACAGGGTGTAATATCTGACTACCGTGCTCTAGGACTACTAGACAGGGTGGAATATCTGACTACAGTGCTCTAGGACTACTAGACAGGGTGTAATATCTGACTACAGTGCTCTAGGACTACTAGACAGGGTGTAATATCTGACTACAGTGCTCTAGGACTACTAGACAGGGTGGAATATCTGACTACAGTGCTCTAGGACTACTAGACAGGGTGGAATATCTGACTACAGTGCTCTAGGACTACTAGACAGGGTGGAATATCTGACTACAGTGCTCTAGGACTACTAGACAGGGTGGAATATCTGACTACAGTGCTCTAGGCTACTAGACAGGGTGGAATATCTGACTACAGTGCTCTAGGACTACTAGACAGGGTGGAATATCTGACTACAGTGCTCTATGACTACTAGACAGGGTGGAATATCTGACTACAGTGCTCTAGGACTACAGGGTGAGACATCTGAATCAGGACATTGGACCATGTCCAAATGGTGCACTTTATCCAACTAGCAACATTCTGGCAGACAAACAAGAATTGATCCGCTCTGCAAATGCGTTGTCACTATAGCACATTGTTTAGTGAAATCGTAACCCCGAGTAACATTACTCAATAGAACAAAAATCAATAAAAGCAGCAAAATATGACAGAAGGTTGTTCTTTTTCTGTGTAATTCCCCCTCGGAGGGTCGATTTTACAGAATAAGCAACTGTACGGGCACAGAAAATAAAAAGGCTACAACAAGGGAGAATTGAAGAAGAGTCAAGAGGAAGCTACAGGAGTTAATGGGCTAACTCTGTATGAATGGTGCTAAGGCATAAAACTGTCTTTGCTGTAAAGACCTTTGCTTCCTTGATGTACTGGAGTCTCAGTGAACTGGTCCATCTAGCATTCTCTGATCTTTGGAGGATGAGAGTGTGAGAGACACGGGGCTATGCACTGGGACACACACCAAGACAACGGGTTCACTCTGTAGAATGGAATCTCTTCCTTAGTTGAGTTATACCATACTGCAAGAAGTAGATGTACAGTTGAATGCAGGCAGAAACATGCACGGACACACACATATGCATACATGCAAGCACTTACGACTCACATATGCATGCATGCAAGGACGACACACACACACACACACACACACACACACACGTTTGTTGGCCTTATGTAATTTGCTGCAAGTATCTTGTGTATTTCTACCTACATTAGAATTCTGATCGGCTTGTCAAGGTGAAAGTCGTCACCTTGACTGGTCTACGAACACAAACAAAGTCAAATTCAAGCGGTATTTGTCACCCAGTTTGTGTGTGCGAGAGGAAAGGGAAAACAGTGTTTTAGCATTTAGCCGAGCCTCTCTGCTGAGAAATGGGATGTCAGAACAACGTAACACTGTTCTGGTTGAAGCTTTCACACACGGTCAAGGTCAAATTCAAGGTCAAACATCAAAATGGTCTCATTAGAAAACAGCTAAAATAGTGACATTCAACGATTGTATATAGATAGATACACAGTTGAAGTCGGAAGTTTACATACACTTAGGTTGGAGTCATTAAAACTTGTTTTTCAACCACTCCACAAATTTCTTGTTAACAAACTATAGTTTTGACAAGTCGGTTAGGACATCTACTTTGTGCATGACAAGTAATTTTTCCAACAATTGTTTACAGGCAGATTATTTCACTTATAATTCACTGTATCACAATTCCAGTGGGTCAAACGTTTACATGCACTAAGTTGACTGAGCCTTTAAACAGCTTGGAAAGTTCCAGAAAATTATGTCATGGCTTTAGAAGCTTCTGATAGGCTAATTGACATAATTTTGAGTGAATTGGAAGGGTACCTGTGGATGTATTTCACAGCCTACCTTCAAACTCAGTGCCTCTTTGCATGACATCATGGGAAAATGAAAAGAAATCAGCCAAGACCTGAGAAAAAAAATGGAGACCTCCACAAGTCTGGTTCATCCTTGGGAGCAATTTCCAAATGCCTGAAGGTACCACGTTCATCTGTACAAACAATAGTACACAAGTATAAACACCATGGGACCACGCAGCCGTCATACCGCTCAGGAAGGAGACGCATTCTGTCTCCTAGAGATGAACATACTTTGGTGTGAAAAGTGCCCAAACAATCCCAGAACAACAGCAAAGTACCTTGTGAAGATGCTGAAGGAAGGTACAAAAGCATCTATATCCACAGTAAAACGAGTTCTATATCGACATAACCTGAAAAGCCACTCAGCCAGGAAGAAGCCACTGCTCCAAAACCGCCATAAAACAAGCCAGACTACGATTTGCAACTGCACATTGGGACAAAGATCGTACTTTTTGGAGAAATGTCCTCTGGTCTGATGAAACAAAAATCCTTCGCTCTACTATTATTCTGACATTTCACATTCTTAAAATAAAGTGGTGATCCTAACTGACCTAAGACAGGGAATTTTTACTTGGATAACATGTCAGGAATTGTGAAAAACGGAGTTTAAATGTATTTCGCTAAGGTGTATGTAAACTTCCGACTTCAACTGTAGACATATATTTATATATTTATATATAAATATATATAAATAAAAGCCTAGGAAACACACACACATACATATATATATATATATATATACATACAGTGCCTTGCGAAAGTATTCGGCCCCCTTGAACTTTGCAACCTTTTGCCACATTTCAGGCTTCAAACATAAAGATATAAAACTGTTTTTTTTGTGAAGAATCAACAACAAGTGGGACACAATCATGAAGTGGAACGACATTTATTGGATATTTCAAACTTTTTTAACAAATCAAAAACTGAAAAATTGGGCGTGCAAAATTATTCAGCCCCCTTAAGTTAATACTTTGTAGCGCCACCTTTTGCTGCGATTACAGCTGTATGTCGCTTGGGGTATGTCTCTATCAGTTTTGCACATCGAGAGACTGACATTTTTTCCCATTCCTCCTTGCAAAACAGCTCGAGCTCAGTGAGGTTGGATGGAGAGCATTTGTGAACAGCAGTTTTCAGTTCTTTCCACAGATTCTCGATTGGATTCAGGTCTGGACTTTGACTTGGCCATTCTAACACCTGGATATGTTTATTTTTGAACCATTCCATTGTAGATTTTGCTTTATGTTTTGGATCATTGTCTTGTTGGAAGACAAATCTCCGTCCCAGTCTCAGGTCTTTTGCAGACTCCATCAGGTTTTCTTCCAGAATGGTCCTGTATTTGGCTCCATCCATCTTCCCATCAATTTTAACCATCTTCCCTGTCCCTGCTGAAGAAAATCAGGCCCAAACCATGATGCTGCCACCACCATGTTTGACAGTGGGGATGGTGTGAGCTGTGTTGCTTTTACGCCAAACATAACGTTTTGCATTGTTGCCAAAAAGTTCAATTTTGGTTTCATCTGACCAGAGCACCTTCTTCCACATGTTTGGTGTGTCTCCCAGGTGGCTTGTGAAAAACTTTAAACGACACTTTTTATGGATATCTTTAAGAAATGGCTTTCTTCTTGCCACTCTTCCATAAAGGCCAGATTTGTGCAATATACAACTGATTGTTGTCCTATGGACAGAGTCTCCCACCTCAGCTGTAGATCTCTGCAGTTCATCCAGAGTGATCATGGGCCTCTTGGCTGCATCTCTGATCAGTCTTCTCCTTGTATGAGCTGAAAGTTTAGAGGGACGGCCAGGTCTTGGTAGATTTGCAGTGGTCTGATACTCCTTCCATTTCAATTTTATCGCTTGCACAGTGCTCCTTGGGATGTTTAAAGCTTGGGAAATCTTTTTGTATCCAAATCCGGCTTTAAACTTCTTCACAACAGTATCTCGGACCTGCCTGGTGTGTTCCTTGTTCTTCATGATGCTCTCTGCGCTTTTAACGGACCTCTGAGACTATCACAGTGCAGGTGCATTTATACGGAGACTTGATTACACACAGGTGGATTGTATTTATCATCATTAGTCATTTAGGTCAACATTGGATCATTCAGAGATCCTCACTGAACTTCTGGAGAGAGTTTGCTGCACTGAAAGTAAAGGGGCTGAATAATTTTGCACGCCCAATTTTTCAGTTTCTGATTTGTTAAAAAAGTTTGAAATATCCAATAAATGTCGTTCCACTTCATGATTGTGTCCCACTTGTTGTTGATTCTTCACAAAAAAATACAGTTTTATATCTTTATGTTTGAAGCCTGAAATGTGGCAAAAGGTCGCAAAGTTCAAGGGGGCCGAATACTTTCGCAAGGCACTGTATATATATACTGCTCAAAAAAATAAAGGGAACACTAAAATAACACATCCTAGATCTGAATGAATGAAATATTCTTATTAAATATTTTTTTCTTTACATAGTTGAATGTGCTGACAACAAAATCTCCTCCCAGACCTGGACTAAAGCATCCGCCAACTCCTGGACAGTCTGTGGTGCAACGTGGCGTTGGTGGATGGAGCGAGACATGACGTCCCAGATGTGCTTTAGTCCAGGTCTGGGAGGAGATCCCTCAGGAGACCATCCGCCACCTCATCAGGAGCATGCCCAGGCGTTGTAGGGAGGTCATACAGGCACGTAGAGGCCACACACACTCCTGAGCCTCATTTTGACTTGTTTTAAGGACATTACATCAAAGTTGGATCAGCCTGTAGTGTGGTTTTCCACTTTAATTTTGAGTGTGACTCCAAATCCAGCCCTCCATGGGTTGATACATTTGATTTCCATTGATAATTTTTGTGTGATTTTGTTGTCAGCACATTTAACTATGTAAAGAAAAAAGTATTTAGTAAGAATATTTCATTCATTCAGATCTAAGATGTGTTATTTTAGTGTTCCCTTTATTTTTTTGAGCAGTATATTGCTCAATTTAAAATATATATATATATATATATATATATATATATTTATTCAACGGCAAAAGAAAAACAATTGAAATTGATAAAACTAAACAGATTGGTTTGATGCAGATTGTAAAATTATAAGCAAAAAACTTAGAACACTATCCAACCAAAAACACAGAGACACAAATAATGGTGAATTACGCCTTCATTACTGTGAGATTTTAAAACTCTATAAAAGTACACTCAGAACCAAAAAAGCACAGCACAACAGCAAGCAGCTGACACTAATTGAGGAGTCCATAAACACAAACAACTTCTGGCAAAATTGGAAAAAAATTAAATAAATCTAAACAAGAGGAATTAGCGATACAGAATGGTGACATATGGACAACCCATTTTAAAACACTCTACAACACCGTTCAAATTGACACAAACGCAGAACAACGCCAAATTCATGAGAAGTTGAATGGATTAGAAAAAGCTATGAAGGACAATCAAAATCCATTGGTCTCCCCAATTACTGACCAGGAGCTCTATAAGAAACTAAACTATTACTGACCAGGAGCTCTATAAGAAACTAAACTATTACTGACCAGGAGCTCTATAAGAAACTTCAGGCTCCACCTGATGGCATCCTAAATGAGATGCTCAAACTCACTAGTGCAAAATTTCAATTGGCTATATTAAAAGTGTTTAATTTGATCTTGAGTGTAGGTTATTTCCCTGACATCTGGAATCAAGGACTCATAACCCCAATCCTTATGAACAGAGACAAATTTGACCCTAACAATTACAGAGGCATTTGTGTGAACAGTAACCTGGGGAAGGTTTTCTGTAGTATTATAAATGTAAGAGTTCTAAACTACCTTAATAAGCACAAGGTCTTGAGGAAAAGCCTAATTGGATTTATACCAAAACATTGCACAACTGATCATATTTACACCCTACACACTCTGATAAACATGTCCACCAAAATATACGCTTGCTTTATCGACTTCCAAAAAGCATTTGATTCTATTTGGCATACAGGACTGTTCTACAAAGTTATTGAAAGTGGTGTAGGGGGTAAAACATATGACATAATTAAATCAATATATACAGGCAATAAGTGCAGCATTAAAATTGTCAAGAAAAGAACAGAATTTTTTAACCAGGGGCAGGGCCTTCAACATGGTTGCTATCTGAGCCCTGCACTCCATATTTACATCAACAAATTGGCCACTATTCTAGAAAAATCCTCAGCCCTTGGTGTTAGTCTCCACAATTCAGAGTTTAAATGCCTACTCTTCGCAGATGACCTATGCCTGCTGCCACCCACAGCACATGGTCTACAGCAGAGCCTGGACCTGCTAGAGCAGTACTGTCAGACCTGGGGTCTGGCAGTAAACCCCAAAAAGACTAAAATAATGATTTTCCAGAGAAGATCCAGATCTCAGGGAATTAGAACAAAGTTCTCAATTGGTACAAAATATATAGAGTACTGCACACACTACAATTACTTAGGTTTAAAAATAAGCTCAACTGGACACCTTAATGAGGCGGTGAATGAACTGAGAGAGAAAGCATGCAGGGCATTCTACACCATTAAAAAACTAATTCAAATTGAAATACCTATTAAAATTTGGCTAAAACTAATTGAATGTATCAATGAACCAATTGCACTTCATGGCAGTGAGGTGTGGGGTCCACTTGCAAAACAAAATTTCATAAAATGGGACAAACACCCCATTGAAACCCTGCTTGCAGAGTTCTGTAAGATTCTCCTACATGTCCAGAGGAAAACTATAAACAATGCATGCAGGGAAGAATTAGGCCAATATCAACTACGGTAATAATAGTAATTTGGGCGGCAGGGTAGGTTAGAGCGTTGGACTAGTAACCGAAAGGTTGGAAGTTCATATCCCCGAGCTGACAAGGCACAAATCTGTCGTTCTGCCCCTGAACAGGCAGTTAACCCACTGTTCCAAGGCCGTCATTGAAAATAAGAATTTGTTCTTAACTGACTTGCCTAGTTACATAAAGGTAAAAAATCAAATAAAAAAAACTCAAAAAAGAGTAATTAAGCTTTGGAAACATGTAAAATACAGTGACCCCCATATCATTACCAAGCCCTGCAATGCCAAGAGCTGAGAAAAGAAAAGAGTCCCCTCCTCCAGCTGGTCCTGGGGCTGAGTTCCCAAACCTGTTCTACTAACCACTGAAGCCTCAGTCCCCTCATCCAGCTGGTCCTGGGGCTGAGTTCCCAAACCTGTTCTACTAACCACTGAAGCCTCAGTCCCCTCATCCAGCTGGTCCTGGGGCTGAGTTCCCAAACCTGTTCTACTAACCACTGAAGCCTCAGTCCCCTCATCCAGCTGGTCCTGGGGATGAGTTCACTAACCTGTTCTACTAACACACTGAAGCCTCAGTCCCCTCATCCAGCTGGTCCTGGGGCTGAGTTCCCAAACCTGTTCTACTAACCACTGAAGCCTCAGTCCCCTCATCCAGCTGGTCCTGGGGCTGAGTTCCCAAACCTGTTCTACTAACCACTGAAGCCTCAGTCCCCTCATCCAGCTGGTCCTGGGGCTGAGTTCCCAAACCTGTTCTACTAACCACTGAAGCCTCAGTCCCCTCATCCAGCTGGTCCTGGGGCTGAGTTCCCAAACCTGTTCTACTAACCACTGAAGCCTCAGTCCCCTCATCCAGCTGGTCCTGGGGATGAGTTCACTAACCTGTTCTACTAACACACTGAAGCCTCAGTCCCCTCATCCAGCTGGTCCTGGGGATGAGTTCACTAACCTGTTCTACTAACACACTGAAGCCTCAGTCCCCTCATCCAGCTGGTCCTGAGTTCACTAACCTGTTCTAATAACACACTGAAGCCTCAGTCCCCTCATCCAGCTGGTCCTGGGGCTGAGTTCACAAACCTGTTCTACTAACACACTGAAGCCTCAGGACCAGAACATCCAATCAATCAGAATAAAACAAATTACAACACAGTCAAAACAAAACTACATTGCTTATTGGGAAACAAGCACAAGCACAAAGCAAAATGCAGTGCTATCTGGCCCTAAATCGACAGTACTGATCAAAACCTTATAGAAACATTGACTATGTACAGGCTCAGTGAGTAAATGTATGTAAATAGCAGCCAGTACCAGCTATTTTCCTACCTACAGCATTAGAATGCTGATTGACTTGTCAAGGTGAGAGTAGTCACCTTGACTTGTTTACAAACTCAAACCAACACAAACAAAGTCAAGATTCAAGCGGTTTTGTCATAAATAAAACAGTGTTTTAGCATTTAGCCAAGCCGCTCTGCTGAGAAATGGGATGTCAGAGCAATGTAGCGCGGTTCTGGTTGAAGCATTCACATTGTTGGAAGTGCAACACATCGTTTAATTAACACACGGTCAAATTCAAAGTGAAATATCAACAGGGTCTCATTTAGGGATGCACGATATATCGGTATCGGCCAATATTAGCTAAAAATGCCAACATCGGTATCGGCCCGATGTCTAGTTTAACGCCGATGTGCAAAACCGATGTCAAAGCTGATGTGCACACGTACAGTATATAACGTAGGTACATGACGTAATGACGCCACGTAAAACACAGCATTCCTAACCTAGCCCACAATGTCTGCTGTGTGGATCGAGCAGTCAAAAAGTCAAGCAGTCATTTGAAAGAGTAAGAACATTTCAGCGAGACAACTCAAAAGGCGAAATCCATTAAACGCCAAGATAATGGAATTCATTGCCCTTGACAATCAACCGTTCTCTGTCGTTGGCTATCGCGATTAGTTGAGCACCGGTACACACTACCAAGTGCGCTATTTTTCAGATGTTGCCTTACAGCAACATTATAGTGTTCAATACACATAGGTTGACAAATGTGGCTCAATTCACAGTTGTTTCAGAGTCCCACAATAAGAGCTCCGACGTTAATGTTCTCTGGGTGTCACTGAGTAGACTGATACCCCACGTCCTCGCAATGCTAGCTGGGTTCGAGTCCAGCCGGCCGCGACTGGGAGACCCATGGGGCGGTGCACAATTGGCCCAGTGTCGTCCGGGTGAGGGAAGAGTTTTGCCGGCATGGATGTTTTTGTCCCATCGCGCACTAGCGACTCCTGTGGCGGGCCAGGTGCAGTACACGCTGACACGGTTGCCAGGTGTACGGTGTTTCCCCCGACACATTGGTGGGCATTGTGTCAAGAGGCAGTGCGGCTTGGCTAGGTTGTGTTTCGAAGGATGCACGGCTCTCGGCCTTCGCCTCTCCCGAGTCTGTTCAGTAGTTGCAGAGATGAGACAAGACTGTAACTACCAATTGGGAAAACACAAAATTGGGGAGAAAAAAGGGGTAGAAAAAAAGAATATGATTTATCATTCAATCGATCACCCCATTCAAACCGTGTGACATCAGAAATAAGCCTAAATCACACAATTTAATTCCATTTCCTCTTTAGGTTGTTGGTGTCTCTTTGCCCAGTCAGTGAAATGGACACAAATATTTCCTGAATGCTTTTTATTAGATCAAAAGAGTGGATGGAATAGCAGAATAGCAGCCTGCTGTATGGAACTTACTAACAACACTCTAGGTACCATGATACTCTCAAAGAGCTTCTTCTTTATGACACAAATGGTGTCCAAATGGAGGGAGAGACAGAGAGCGAGAAAAATAGAGACAGACAGGAGAGAGCGAGAGAGAGGGCGAACAGGTCGAGGGCGAGAGAGTAGAGAGAGAGACAGAGAGAGAGATCGAGAGAGAGAGAGAGAGAGAGACAGAGAGAGAGAGAGGTAAGGAAAGGTACGGAGAGTTAGAGAGAGATAACGGGAATAGAGGAATAGAAGGAGAAAATAATTGAGTGAAGTGATAGAAGGCAAGAAAGAGAGGGAGTGGGTGAGTCATGAAAACACTAAGAGGAGGTCTGACCACCCCAGATGTAATGCACCCCGTTAGGCTAATTGGCTGGCTCGATCTGGATTAAAGTCCTTCAGCATTAAAGCAAATTACTTTCTGCTCCGGTGCAATGGCCACAATCATCGCTAATTTATCATCCTAAAATAGCCAAGACTCTTATCTGAAAATATGGTGTTTTTCTGTGACTCCCTGGGGTTTGGGGTGAGTAAATTGTATGGTTGTAAACTGAAATAATAACTTAGCTTTTAGTCGGATCATTATTTGAATGATGAACAACCTTTCAAATTTACTGTCAACAGCGTTATTATTTTAAATGATGATTTTGACCTTTGGCAGACAGACAGACAGACAGACAAGTGTAATGATAACAGTTGATTTTTACATTCCATTATGAGTATCCTCCTCTACTACAACACTGACAGTGGCATGTAGACAGACAGACACAACAACACAGCAGTCATGGGGCACTACGAAGTGACGTAAAGGAGCCAGTTAAATAGATGGATTGAACCACAGTTTGAGACAGGGCCGTGTAACTAACAGTCCTTGTGGATCCGTAGTGACATAGTGACTGTCGTTGAGGTAACAGACAGTGTGACATATGGTATGGAGTGACAGGGACAACACATCCTCTTAGTAATGTTGTCACCAGACTGGAGCAGACAGTCAACGTTCCGGTATTGGATTCCCCTGGGCTAATACATTTCCTTCATCACCGTGGGCTAGAAACAGCGTGAGGTGTGAGTGTGTGTGTGTGTATATGCGTGCTTGCAAGCAAGTGTGTGTGTCAGTACATGTGTGTGTCAGCCCACAAAAAAAAAACATCATAGATTAGCCTTTCGACCTTGGTTGCTCCAGGAGGCCACAAAGCATCTGCCATCAGGGTTAGTTTCTAAAACACAATATGCAAACTACTGTTCCAGAATGTGTATCCATCTAAAATCAGAGCCTCCACCATGTCTAACCTGTTGTCATGGAGGAAAGGCTGCAGCGCCAGGCAGAACAAAACAACACAGCCAACTATGATGCGGTGCCATCTCTCTGGTGCTGTTCCATCGGATGGATTCTATATCGTGACGTTCCCCTGTTCTTCCACCAACAACCCAGATCTTAATATTAGATACAGTGCCTTGCGAAAGTATTCGGCCCCCTTGAACTTTGCGACCTTTTGCCACATTTCAGGCTTCAAACATAAAGATATAAAACTGTATTTTTTTGTGAAGAATCAACAACAAGTGGGACACAATCATGAAGTGGAACGACATTTATTGGATATTTCAAACTTTTTTAACAAATCAAAAACTGAAAAATTGGGCGTGCAAAATTATTCAGCCCCCTTAAGTTAATACTTTGTAGCGCCACCTTTTGCTGCGATTACAGCTGTAAGTCGCTTGGGGTATGTCTCTATCAGTTTTGCACATTGAGAGACTGACATTTTTTCCCATTCCTCCTTGCAAAACAGCTCGAGCTCAGTGAGGTTGGATGGAGAGCATTTGTGAACAGCAGTTTTCAGTTCTTTCCACAGATTCTCGATTGGATTCAGGTCTGGACTGGACACCTGGATATGTTTATTTTTGAACCATTCCATTGTAGATTTTGCTTTATGTTTTGGATCATTGTCTTGTTGGAAGACAAATCTCCGTCCCAGTCTCAGGTCTTTTGCAGACTCCATCAGGTTTTCTTCCAGAATGGTCCTGTATTTGGCTCCATCCATCTTCCCATCAATTTTAACCATCTTCCCTGTCCCTGCTGAAGAAAAGCAGGCCCAAACCATGATGCTGCCACCACCATGTTTGACAGTGGGGATGGTGTGTTCATTTGTGTTGCTTTTACACCAAACATAACGTTTTGCATTGTTGCCAAAAAGTTCAATTTTGGTTTCATCTGACCAGAGCACCTTCTTCCACATGTTTGGTGTGTCTCCCAGGTGGCTTGTGGCAAACTTTAAACTACACTTTTTATGGATATCTTTAAGAAATGGCTTTCTTCTTGCCACTCTTCCATAAAGGCCAGATTTGTGCAATATACGACTGATTGTTGTCCTATGGACAGAGTCTCCCACCTCAGCTGTAGATCTCTGCAGTTCATCCAGAGTGATCATGGGCATCTTGGCTGCATCTCTGATCAGTCTTCTCCTTGTATGAGCTGAAAGTTTAGAGGGACGGCCAGGTCTTGGTAGATTTGCAGTGGTCTGATACTCCTTCCATTTCAATATTATCGCTTGCACAGTGCTCCTTGGGATGTTTAAAGCTTGGGAAATCTTTTTGTATCCAAATCCGGCTTTAAACTTCTTCACAACAGTATCTCGGACCTGCCTGGTGTGTTCCTTGTTCTTCATGATGCTCTCTGCGCTTTTAACGGACCTCTGAGACTATCACAGTGCAGGTGCATTTATACGGAGACTTGATTACACACAGGTGGATTGTATTTATCATCATTAGTCATTTAGGTCAACATTGGATCATTCAGAGATCCTCACTGAACTTCTGGAGAGAGTTTGCTGCACTGAAAGTAAAGGGGCTGAATAATTTTGCACGCCCAATTTTTCAGTTTTTGATTTGTTAAAAAAGTTTGAAATATCCAATAAATGTCGTTCCACTTCATGATTGTGTCCCACTTGTTGTTGATTCTTCACAACAAAATGCAGTTTTATATCTTTATGTTTGAAGCCTGAAATGTGGCAAAAGGTCGCAAAGTTCAAGGGGGCCGAATACTTTCGCAAGGCACTGTATGTTGGAGTTGCATTAAAGTGCTGGAGCCACACAGGGCTGAAGCCGCGTTAGAACGGAGGAGGCAGAAGAACAGACATGTGCGCAGTCGCGCACAGAAACACACACACACACTTCTATTTTCCCAGGGGCCATAGAAGATCCACTCCCTCTGTTCCTCAGCTTTACCCTACGTTTCATCATTTCTCTCTCTCTCTTTTTCTCTTGCTTCCTCTCTCTTGCTCCATGTCTCTCTCTTGCTCCATCTCTCCCACAAATATAGCAGCACATCCGAATGTCAAAGACTCCAGCCACCCAAGTCATAGACTGTTCTCTCTGCCACCGCACGGCAAGTGGTACCGGAGCGCCAAGTCTAGAGTCCAAGAGGCTTCTAAACAGCTTCTACCCCCAAGCCATAAGACTCCTGAACATCTAATTTAAATGGCTACCCAGACTATTTGAACCCCCCCCCTTCTCTCTTTTACACCACTGCTATTTTCCGTTGTTATCATCTATGCATAGTCACTTTAATAACTCTACCACCATGTACATATTACCTCAACTAGCCGGTGCCCCCGCACATTGACTCTGTACCGGTACCCCTCTGTATATAGTCTCACTATTGTTATTTTACTGCTGCTCTTTAATTACTTGTTACTTTTAACTCTTATCCGTATTTGTTTTTAAACTGCATTGTTGAATTGGGGCTCGTAAGTAAGCATTTCACTGTAAGGTCTACACCTATTGTATTGTGACTAATACAGTTTGATTTGAAGTGTGGTATAGATCTGGGGGGTTGCTGTGTTTGATCCTCTCCAGTTCCAAGGCTCAGAGGATCTCTGACAGGTCCTGGGATCTCACCTAATATCACACTCTACTGAGGATTGACATGTGACAGTGGACATCTCTAACCGCATCGCTTCACAGAGTGATAGGACCAAAGCCACAGGCATTAAACTCAACTACTGACTTTATGAGGTCCGTAACATTTTAGATGTTCGAGAGGGAGAGATGGGAAGAAAGATGGAAAGGGAGAGAGATTGAGAGAGAGAGAGATGGAGAGAAAAAGAGGGAGATATGGAGCGAAAGAGACAAAGAAACAAAAGAGAGAGGGAAAGAAAGAAAGAGCAAGAGGAAAAATGTGAATACATTGACACTTTTCAAGACGAATTCACAGGGAATTTGTATAAAAACATTGCCTCTGTGACCTTACAGGGAATCTAAATTCCATTAGAAGGGCAAATGGGGAGAGAAAGGGAGAGAGAGAGTGGGGGTTGCTATGGGAGACAAATACACCACTCTCCAGATGAGGATTATTAATCACGATAATTATATCAGCGCTTCAATTAATTTGACAACATTATTTGCATCTGCCGCAGCCATTTTCACACCTGTTCAGTGTTCACCATCAGGTCTGTGGAAAATATAATGCCTGTTATATTACTACAATGGCAATTCATGTTGTAGAGAGAGTCTATACATCTGACATGTCAATTAAACAGAGAAAATGACAACCATATGATGTTAGACTAGTGAAAGATGTCGAATTAATGGACAGATGTTGATTCTGTGAAGTCAAAATACCAAATAAAGAACACACCATAAAGTGAGGAGCTGACTAGCGAATGATAATCTATACCAGGGGTCTCCAACAGGTTGACCGCTAGCTAGTAGGTCACAGCCCAACTATGAGTAGCTCGGCAAACAATTCCCGAAAGTATACGCAATTTTTCATGTGTTCCATTGCAAACGGTCATAAACAAATCTCACAAGTATGCGACACCGCAAGCTCCCAGCTACTAACTAATCAACGCAGCTTATTCCACCCATGGTTAGCCACTATTGGCTTAAAAAGCCAATCCTAACACAACATCTGCCAATTCATTTCCAGCAATATTGCCCCTGTCTGTCTGTGTGCCGTGCGCGTTTGTCTATCACTCCACTTGATGTGATAACCATCTTGTGAGTTGACAGAAATACTTTCCCCAAAACCCTTATCCATGAAATGTTAACTGCAAAGGCGGCTTACCTGGCAAAAGTATACCATAAGTGAGTATATAATTTGTATCTATTATTTATTATTTGGAAACTTTGCCATGAAATGAACAGCAGCAGTAAAGAAACATCGCATTAAGCTCGATCGACACGTTCCTGTGCAATTAAAGGGACAGATGCGCAATTAAAGGGGAATTTCACTCAACAATCTATTTATTAGCTTTCTTCCAAACCTACATTTGTTTTGTCTTTTGCTGATATTTAGCAATTGACATGGACTCATAACATCCAATTTCGTTGTTTATCTATGAACAATTGTTCAGTGACCCCCCTTATATGGCCCCCCTTAGAGTTGTAATGAACCATTATAATACTAGATATATTGACAAAAACTACTTTCTCTTGTACACAAAGGACCCGGGAAGAAAAGAATGTGCTTATCTGAAAGCTAGAAAAAAAATGAGTAGCTCGCAACGTTTCATTTTTTTTAAAGTAGCTCTCATGCTAGAAAAGGATAGAGACCCCTGATCAATACAAATTATAAATAAAGTGGCACACATGTCTCACCTGGCTTTGGACTTAAATCGATGCTGATTGAGTGTCTTAACAGAAGAAAAGGCTCCAGTAAATCTTTGAAGTGTGTTTGTACCATGTCAGATTGACATACAGTAACAGATGTTGACTGTTTGCATCCATGCTGAAGATGGTTTGCCTTCAAATTGGTGGTTCTTTTTCTGGGAAACAAATTGGCCACTTCCCTTCCTTTATCCTGTATCCATGCTGAGTTGAAATGATGATTGGGCCTTTGTTAAAGGAGCTACAGTACAGGGAGTTACACAACGGTTGCCTGGTGACCCAAACTGCTCTATGTTCGCTACATACTTCAGTCTGAGACTGCCATCATTGAAGTCATTTGTGGGGATGTCAAAATGCAGAAATTGTAGAAAACAAAGTCTTCAGTGATTGGATAATCTCTAACCAATCAAAGTATCAAAGCCCACATTTGTTCTGGCTCTGGCACAAGCCATCGGTTTCTGGACCAGTCAGAGCGGTTAGAATGTGTTTACGTTCTAGAAATCGTCGGGCAGGTACTCCGATACAGACTTATTGCGGAGATGAAATGAACGCCGGTGGGCTTGGCGTAGCATTTGGCCGGAGCAACTGCATCCTGCGCCAATTGCATCCAAATATACTATGGGGCTCCACTCTTTTGAAACGTTGAATGTGTGTATCCGTTGTTCCAACATCCAGGGTACATCCAAAATGGCACCCTATTCCCTATATAGCAAACAAAGTAGAGCACTGTGTAGGGAATAGGAAGCCGTTTTCTAAGATCTAGCCAAGGTCATTTCCAAAATAGAGGCTACCTTCAACTTGTTAGAAGTGTGTTTCTCTCAGAACATTACTAGACAGAAGTAGATGAAGTGATCTACTGTACTGTAGTTAAAATGGCCTCCTGCACCTCGCTTACACTAATTATAATATGGACATGATCATTAAACACTAGTGATCAGAGTAAAGCTTGATCCACATTTGCAAAGTTAAAAATAAAAACTTAAAAAGCACAGTAAGGGGTTTTGAAATGCCCCCTCTGTGTGTGTGAAGTGGTTATTTCCCCTCTGTGTATAGCTCAGAGGTAACACACAGGTTACCTGAATGAGAAATGAAGGACACGACACTGGCGTTTCAAACATTGTTTTCCGACGTTGGCATTATCAAACGACAGCCGCACCTAATTTGTGTGCCGAGCGACAGCTAATGAGGGAAGCCGATTATTCTAGCTTTAATTGGTAGTTGACAGAGTGTGTTGGGAAGGTTTTGAAACCTCCCTTCAACCCACCCCCTTACCTCTCCTCCTCTCCTCCACTCCCCTGGGGTCTGAGTCTCATCTTAGCTGGGTGGACTGCCCGTGGACCCTGCCTAAACCCCAGAACACGGTACCCAGAGGAGGAGCTGCCAAGCTGGGCATCCTGACGCAGCGGCAGCCCCTCTCCACGGAGACTTCCCCCTGGAGGCCACTGAGAGAGAGGCTTCCTGTTGTGGCACAGGGCCATTGGGAATTCTGATGTTCGGAGGCTACAGGCTTCAACCAATCAGACACTGACCAGGAGGGTGTTTTATGCAGAATCATCCCACTGTTTAGACCTCTAAAGAGAAAATTGTCCTTCCACACACCATGACTGCCTGAGAGACTGTAGCGGTCAAACAAAGTCCACAGGGAGATTAGGCACGGTGACTACAACCAATCAGGCTACAGTACAACTAAAGGCCATGGTGTCCGTATGCAGATTCATACTATGAATGTCTATGTAGGTCTTAGTTCCACAATGCCTGTAGTGTTTAGGTCAAACAAAGTCCATGGAATAGAGACAAACAATTATAACGATAATACATAATGTGAACTCAGTCCACCTCAATGTGTTGACAGTACTGTTCAGACCTGCTGTAGGTATGAGGTTGATATACATGCATCACTTCAAGCTGAATGTGTGGTCGAATGAATTAATAAAAAGCCTAATGCGTGATTAGTTTGGAGTGCATAGCCGGGCACACCGTTTGACACCGAATCATTCCTCCACAGTTACTAGGCAACAAGTGGAAATAATGCTAATGGTTCTGCGGCTGATGAATCCGAGGCGTGCTGAAGCGTTTTGGGTAACTGAGAGGGACTACTTTTTAGCATTCTAAATTCTCCCCTTAGTGACCTCGCTCCCGAGTAGCAGCTATATTTGTACAAAGATCGTTATGAGGTTAAATATTAGGTTATTGTAAATCTCTCAAGACTCTTCCCTTTTGCATTCAAAGTATGCAGAGTCCCTAATTAATTGTAATAAAATAACTAATAGCATAGTTGGTAGCCTTTTTTTGTTGATATCTGTGGTTGGACATTGAAAGGATATCCTCCCACCTTGGTCATTACTTTGAAAACATCATATGCATAGTACTAAAAAAGAGGCGATTACGAGTGATGACTATGTTGTTATCTAAAACGCAGATCGCATACAAACTTCAGCACACATGTGGACATGGCTGATGTGTCAAGTGTAAAAAACACGAGCTTTCGCTTGGAGAACACCCTCTAGGAAAAGAGGCTAACATAGGGCAGTGCACGTTAGAGTCTACCCTGCGCAGATCCATCAGAATATACACTGAGTGTACAAAGCATTAGGAACACCTGCTCTTACCATGACATAGAATCCAGGTGAAAGCTCTGATCCCTTATTGATGTCACTTGTTAAATCCACCACCTGTAGATGAATGGGAGGATACAGGTCAAAGGAGGATTTTTAAAGGCTTGAGACAATTGAGATCTGGATGGTGTGCCATTCAGAGGGTGACGACAACAGATTTACCTGCCTTTGAAAGGGGTATGGTAGTTGGTGCCAGGCGCACCAGTTTGAGTGTGTCAAGAACTGCAACGCTGCAGGGTTTTTCATGTTTAACTGTTTCCCAATGGTATCAAGAATGGTCCACCACCTAAAGGACATCCAGTAAACTTGACACAAATGTGGGAAGCATTGGAGTCAACCTGGTACAGAATCACTGTGGAACGCTTTCAACACCTTGTGGAGTCCATGCCCTGACGAATTGAGGCTGTTCTGAGGGCAAAGGGGGGGGTCCTTAATGTCTTCGACACTCACTGTATATCATCCTACAAAGGAAGGCAGCGCTAAATGAGCAACGTCATAGGGCATAGATGATGTGGAAAGAATGTGGCAGGCACCTCTTTCACTCAGTTCCCTCTTTCTTTCACCTCTATCCGTCTCCTAAGAGAGTCCTTGATCACAGATGCACAGCGTATTCTCTCGGCTCGTCCCCACCTATCCCCTTACGATCCTGAGCTGTACATCAACTGTCTTCACTCATTTCCTTTACAGAAGACGAGCATGTCAGCTAGTCAGAAACCTTCTCTTCGTAAGGTTAAAGTGAGAAGACATTCCAGCCGGGTGGAGTAGAACGCACAAAGAGCGATTTATTCGTACCGTTTTCTCTAAATCACCCACTCTGATGGTAATTGATAATAAGGGCCAGAAATAAATAATTTTGGCTGGAATCATTGTTTTATTTGTCACGGGTGATTAGCTTGCTGTGATACGAGACCTGCTGAACCATCGACATCATTGCCAAGCCGTTGATTTTTTATTAGCCGAGACGAACCTAGAATCATCTCATCCCGTTATGATATGTACTCAACGCTTACTAGCAAAGCTTTATTCAGCCAAACTGCCCTTCAGCTCAATGGCTTGCCCTTAAAGGTGCAGTCTGGGGTCTGTGAACCTCTCTCTCACTGTCAGTCCTTGGATCTAGAGGGATGTCTATGAATTTGAGAGGGATTACATTTTCCTAACCACTTCACTCAGCTGTGTACTAAAACAAGTGACAGGGTGGCTGTTTTTGTTATTATCATTTTATGCTCCAGGAATATACTGTAGCTTGAACCCCAGGTAGGCGAAGAGCCCTCAGCTTTCAAGGATTACCAAGAAACCCCTTTTCTTTGCGGTTTTCAATGGATGTATTCCTGGTATTTCTGGCAATATCGTTTCATGTATCAATCAAGCGAGAGAGAAATGGAAGGCATGAATAAAAGAACTGCCAGCCTCTATCAATAAAAACACATGTACCTCAAGCTAAGAGCTTCCAGATAATCATGTTTTCCCGAAGCAACAAAAGCCCTTTCAGTCAAAATGGTGAATGGTAATTGAATAAAATACACATGTAATTTAAGGACGAGGTAGACAAAACTGGTATTTACAGTATGATGGATCAAAGGAAGAAGATGGGGGGGGGGGGGGGCGTCTTGCTGACATAGTAGGCCGACATACACACACACAGAGAGAGAGAGTGATATGCACCCGCTTGCATGCGCGCACACACACAACACACAACCACTGCAATTATACAAACATGTCACCCTTTCCTCTGCAGCTGTCCAGCAGATTGACTCCATTGTTCCAGAACATTTACATTAGAACAGAAGCCATTTCACAACCTCTGGAGAAGCATTGCATCACTACACGAAGACTCACAGTGCATATTCATTCAGCTCTACTCCAGTCAATTCTATTGTCACTTAAATTAAATGTGTTATGCAGTACAATGGTTAACAGGCCAAGACGACCATATATTTGTTTGTACACTGTGTGTGTGTGTGTGTGTGTGTGTGTGTGTGTGTGTGTGTGTGTGTGTGTGTGTGTGTGTGTGTGTGTGTGCATGCGAGTCTATTAGTGTGCACACACACACACACACACACACACACACACACACACACACACACACGGTCCTTAACTGCAGATAATCTGTCTAGAAATGAAACCGAGCTGGGAGTCCCTGTATGTGTGCACCAGCACTCAAATTGCAATCTGACTGGCCAGCTGCTCTCCTGCTGCACGTTGCTGGTCTGCTCAGCAGGCATTGTGGGTAGACAGAAATGTCCAGAGTGTTGAAAGGAAAACATGTCCATATGTTGTTATTTTAACTCTACAACAGTGATGCGTATTAATATGGTGTTTTATTATCTCTATAACAGATGAAATTGATGAAAACAATATCTTTGTGATGAGCAGAGACACATTTTCATTTAAATGATGACTTGACTGAGTTACAGAGTTACACACTCAGACCCAATAACTAGGGCCAGGAGTTGTTCTGGACAACTGACCTGACCAGGAAAAACTCTGGACCCCAGTTTTACCTGGTTATATCACCTGGTCAGGAAAATACACTGGCTTTACTGATAACACATTTTCCAATGCCTGGGGGGTGGTCAAGATGAAAGATTATGGCTCACCTCTCCCCCCCACCTCCCAAGCCAATGAACCTCTTCCCCCTACTCAGAGCACTGCAGCTAAGATTCACATAACCCACCCTGTCAGACATCGACACAGTGAAACTTGTCATGGGCAACAATGCATCGACCAAAAATAGAACTCTCCCATTGCAGAAGTATAAAATATACATGAAACCATCTCTAACAGTTGAAAAGGAAGAAGTACCAGAACCACTCTACTGTAAGACAGTCAGGAAGAAGAACCAGAACCACTCTACTGTAAGACAGTCAGGAAGAAGAACCAGAACCACTCTACTGTAAGACAGTCAGGAAGAAGAACCAGAACCACTCTACTGTAAGACAGTCAGGAAGAAGAACCAGAACCACTCTACTGTAAGACAGTCAGGAAGAAGAACCAGAACCACTCTACTGTAAGACAGTCAGGAAGAACCAGAACCCCTCTACTGTAAGACAGTCAGGAAGAAGAACCAGAACCACTCTACTGTAAGACAGTCAGGAAGAACCAGAACCCCTCTACTGTAAGACAGTCAGGAAGAAGAACCAGAACCACTCTACTGTAAGACAGTCAGGAAGAAGAACCAGAACCACTCTACTGTAAGACAGTCAGGAAGAACCAGAACCCCTCTACTGTAAGACAGTCAGGAAGAACCAGAACCCCTCTACTGTAAGACAGTCAGGAAGAAGAACCAGAACCACTCTACTGTAAGACAGTCAGGAAGAAGAACCAGAACCCCTCTACTGTAAGACAGTCAGGAAGAACCAGAACCCCTCTACTGTAAGACAGTCAGGAAGAAGAACCAGAACCACTCTACTGTAAGACAGTAAGGAAGAACCAGAACCCCTCTACTGTGAGACCGTCAGGAAGAAGAACCAGAACCACTCTACTGTGAGACAGTAAGGAAGAAGAACCAGAGCCACTCTACTGTGAGACAGTAAGGAAGAAGAACCAGAACCCCTCTACTGTGAGACAGTCAGGAAGAAGAACCAGAACCACTCTACTGTGAGACAGTAAGGAAGAAAAACCAGAGCCACTCTACTGTAAGACAGTCAGGAAGAAGAACCAGAACCCCTCTACTGTGAGACAGTCAGGAAGAAGAACCAGAACCACTCTACTGTGAGACAGTCAGGAAGAAGAACCAGAGCCACTCTACTGTGAGACAGTCAGGAAGAAGAACCAGAACCACTCTACTGTGAGACAGTCAGGAAGAAGAACCAGAACCCCTCTACTGTGAGACAGTCAGGAAGAAGAACCAGAACCCCTCAACTGTGAGACAGTCAGGAAGAAGTGAGTCTAGTCTTTGATCTATCGGCTGGTTGATTAATGTCTGTCTGTCTTTCTCTCTCTCTGTGTGTGTGTGTGTGTGTGTGTGTGTGTGTGTGTGTGTGTGTGTGTGTGTGTGTGTGTGTGTGTGTGTGTGTGTGTGTGTACGCATGCACGCGCATGTGTGTACATGTGTATGTTTGACCTGTCTCATAGTGGCCTCCTGTCGATAATAGGATGTGTCTGGCTATCTGAGCTGACTACATGGTGAAATTGGAGCCCTGTGGCATGGAATAAGATGAGAATCACAGAGAGAGAAGAACAGAGAGAGAGAACAAAAACACAGAGAAGACAGAGAAGGACAGAGAGAGAGAAGAACAGAAAAAAAGAAAAACCGAGAGAGAAGAAGAACAGAGAGGAGAAGACTAGAGAGGACGACAGAGAGAGAAGAAAAATAAGAAGAACAGAGAGAAGAAGAAGAACAGAGAGAGGACAGAGGAGGACATAGAGAAGAAAAAGAAGAACAGAGAGAAGAAGGACAGAGAGAGAAGGACAGAGGAGGACATAGAGAAGAAAAAGAAGAAGAACAGAGAGAAGAAGGACAGAGGAGGACATAGAGAAGAAAAAGAACAGAGAAGAAGAAGAACGGAGAGAGAAGGACAGAGGAGGACATAGAGAAGAAAAAGAAGAAGAACAGAGAAGAAGGACAGAGAGAGAAGGACAGAGGAGGACATAGAGAAGAAAAATAAGAACAGAGAGAAGGGCAGAGGAGGACATAGAGAAGAAGAAGAACGGAGAGAGAAGGACAGAGGAGGACATAGAGAAGAAAAAGAAGAAGAACAGAGAGAGAAGAACAGAGAGAGAAGGAGAGAGAAGAAGAACAGAGAAGAGGAAGAACAGAGAGAGGACAGAGGAGGACATAGAGAAGAAAAAGAAGAAGAACAGAGAGAGAAGAACAGAGAGAGAAGGAGAGAGAAGAAGAACAGAGAAGAGGAAGAACAGAGAGAGGACAGAGGAGGACATAGAGAAGAAAAAGAAGAACAAAGAGAAGAAGGACAGAGAGAGGACAGAGGAGGACATAGAGAAGAAAAAGAAGAAGAAGAAGAAGAACAGAGCGAGAAGGACAGACACTTACCCAGGCTGAACTCCACATGGGGCAGCTTGGGAATCAGGATAACACCTGTGATACAGAGACAGAGAGAGAGGAAAATCATTAAGAGAGAATACAAAGCTGTTCACTCATGAAAAATTAATAATCTGAGATATTTCAGACACGACACACACAGGCGCACAGACACCGAAACACACCGACAAACACGGCGAAAAAAACACAGATGGACACACCGACACACACTGAAACACACCGAAAACAAAACACAGACGGACACACCGACAGACACCGAAACACACCGAAAACAAAACACAGACGGATACACCGACAGACACCGAAACACACCGAAAACAAAACACAGACGGACACACCGACAGACACTGAAACACACCGAAAACAAAACACAGACGGACACACCGACAGACACTGAAACACACCGAAAACAAAACACAGACGGACACACCGACAGACACCGAAACACGCACACACACATTTCACTGCAAAGGGCAAAACCATCTATCAAATACCCATTCATCTCCATATTAACCACTATGCCCTCTACGACCATTTCATTTAGGCTTTTAACGAGGTCGACGAGCATGGCACCTCTCCTCCAAATGAAACCCAAATGAAAGGCAATAAAATCCAACACCACTTCAGTGCCAGTCTTTCCATTCACTCTACGGTAGTAAGCATGGAAAAATACCTTCCCCCATCATCAACACAATATGTCTTCAGAGAGGTTTAACACTGTGGCTATTGTAACGGCTCAGACCGAAACGCCTCGTGTGATTGATGGCCCGGTTCGCTTTAGATTATGCAAACGGGCTGCAATCTATTTATCCGATTGCGGCGTGTGTCACAGCCAGAGTTCCCCGACATCCATCGCCCTGAATGCCCAGCTCCCCCCTCCCCACAACCACCCCGATGGGGAACTAATGGAGGAGGCTGGGTGGTGGGGAGGGGGGGTGCCATCGCTTGTACCCACAATCTGATGCCAGTATGACGGGTATCATCGAGGCATGAGCTCACCACCATACCTGGAGGGCCGCGTGCCAAGGGAGAAACTCACACACTCTCTGCAACACACACACGCACCGCACCCCCTCATCCTCGTTCCGCAGTGCCTGGGCAGAATTGTCCTCTCTCCCAGCATCATCAGCCTGGCTAATGAAGCGCGGGTACTCTACACGTCTTGATGTATGGGCCGGGTGTTACAAACACAGCACACTTCTAGCGAAGACAGATCATATCATTAGGTTACTAACTCATTTTATTATCAGTAATCACTAGTTAGCTATAATCACAAGTCAAACATTTTGAATGCTTAGCAGGACAGGAAAATTGTCTAATTCACGCACTTATCAAGAGAACATACCTGGTCATCTCTACTGCCTCTGATCTGGCGGACTCACTAAACACAAATGCTTCGTTTGTAAAGTATGTCTGAGTGTTGAACTATGACCCTGGCTATCCATAAATAAATAAAAAATAAATAAATTGTGTCGTCTGGTTTGCTTAAAGACATTTTAAATGATTTATTATTTTACTTTTGATACTTAAGTACAAAACCAAAAACTTTTAGACTTTTACTCAAGTAGTATTTTACTGGGTGACTAACTTTTTCTTTACTTTTACTCAAGTATAAAAAATTGGGTACTTTTTCCACCACTGGTTAAACTACCATGACTGGTGTTTAGACATTGAGACTATGTGACATGTTAATGACATGATATTACCATGTCTGGTGTTTAGACTATGTAACATGTTAATAACATGATATTACCATGAATGGTGTTTAACATTGAGACTATGTGACATGTTAATGACATGATATTACCATGACTGGTGTTTAGACTATGTGACATGTTAATGACATGATATTACCATGACTGGTGTTTAGACTATGTAACATGTTAATGACATGATACTACAGTGACTGGTGTTTAGACTATATGACATGTTAATAACATGATATTACCATGACTGGTGTTTAGACTATGTAACATGTTAATAACATGGTATTACCATGACTGGTGTTTAGAAATTGAGACTATGTGACATGTTAATAACATGATACTAGAGTGACTGGTGTTTAACATTGAGACTATGTGACATGTTAATGACATGATATTACCATGACTGGTGTTTAGACTATGTGACATGTTAATGACATGATACTACCATGACTGGTGTTTAGACTATGTAACATGTTAATAACATGATATTACCATGACTGGTGTTTAGACTATGTAACATGTTAATGACATGATATTACAGTGACTGGTGTTTAGACTATGTAACATGTTAATAACATGATATTACAGTGACTGGTGTTTAACATTGAGACTATGTGACATGTTAATAACATGATATTACAGTGACTGGTGTTTAGACTATGTAACATGTTAATAACATGGTATTACCATGACTGGTGTTTAACATTGAGACTATGTGACATGTTAATGACATGATATTACCATGACTGGTGTTTAGACTATGTGACATGTTAATGACATGATATTACCATGTCTGGTGTTTAGACTATGTAACATGTTAATAACATGATATTACCATGACTGGTGTTTAACATTGAGACTATGTGACATGTTAATGACATGATATTACCATGACTGGTGTTTAGACTATGTGACATGTTAATGACATGATATTACCATGACTGGTGTTTAGACTATGTAACATGTTAATGACATGATACTACAGTGACTTGGTGTTTAGACTATATGACATGTTAATAACATGATATTACCATGACTGGTGTTTAGACTATGTAACATGTTAATAACATGGTATTACCATGACTGGTGTTTAGACATTGAGACTATGTGACATGTTAATAACATGATACTACAGTGACTGGTGTTTAACATTGAGACTATGTGACATGTTAATAACATGGTATTACCATGACTGGTGTTTAGACTATGTGACATGTTAATGACATGATACTACAGTGACTGGTGTTTAACATTGAGACTATGTGACATGTTAATAACATGATATTACAGTGACTGGTGTTTAACATTGCGACTATGTGACATGTTAATAACATGATACTACAGTGACTGGTGTTGAACATTGAGACTATGTGACATGTTAATAACATGATACTACAGTGACTGGTGTTTAGACTATGTGACATGTTAATAACATGATACTACAGTGACTGGTGTTTAACATTGAGACTATGTGGCATGTTAATAACATGATATTACCATGACTGGTGTTTAACATTGAGACTATGTGACATGTTAATAACATGCTATTACCATGACTGGTGTTTAGACTATGTGACATGTTAATAACATGATATTACCATGACTGGTGTTTAGACTATGTAACATGTTAATAACATGATATTACCATGACTGGTGTTTAACATTGAGACTATGTGACATGTTAATAACATGCTATTACCATGACTGGTGTTTAGACTATGTGACATGTTAATAACATGATATTACCATGACTGGTGTTTAGACTATGTAACATGTTAATAACATGATGTTACAGTGACTGGTGTTTAACATTGAGACTATGTGACATGTTAATGACATGATACTACAGTGACTGGTGTTTAGACTATATGACATGTTAATAACATGATATTACCATGACTGGTGTTTAGACTATGTAACATGTTAATAACATGGTATTACCATGACTGGTGTTTAGACATTGAGACTATGTGACATGTTAATAACATGATACTACAGTGACTGGTGTTTAACATTGAGACTATGTGACATGTTAATAACATGATATTACCATGACTGGTGTTTAGACTATGTGACATGTTAATGACATGATACTACAGTGACTGGTGTTTAACATTGAGACTATGTGACATGTTAATAACATGATATTACAGTGACTGGTGTTTAACATTGCGACTATGTGACATGTTAATAACATGATACTACAGTGACTGGTGTTGAACATTGAGACTATGTGACATGTTAATAACATGACACTACAGTGACTGGTGTTTAGACTATGTGACATGTTAATAACATGATACTACAGTGACTGGTGTTTAACATTGAGACTATGTGGCATGTTAATAACATGATATTACCATGACTGGTGTTTAACATTGAGACTATGTGACATGTTAATAACATGCTATTACCATGACTGGTGTTTAGACTATGTGACATGTTAATAACATGATATTACCATGACTGGTGTTTAGACTATGTAACATGTTAATAACATGATGTTACAGTGACTGGTGTTTAACATTGAGACTATGTGACATGTTAATAACATGATACTACAGTGACTGGTGTTTAACATTGAGACTATGTGACATGTTAATGACATGATACTACAGTGACTGGTGTTTAGACTATATGACATGTTAATAACATGATATTACCATGACTGGTGTTTAGACTATGTAACATGTTAATAACATGGTATTACCATGACTGGTGTTTAGACATTGAGACTATGTGACATGTTAATAACATGATACTACAGTGACTGGTGTTTAACATTGAGACTATGTGACATGTTAATAACATGCTATTACCATGACTGGTGTTTAGACTATGTGACATGTTAATAACATGATATTACCATGACTGGTGTTTAACATTGAGACTATGTGACATGTTAATAACATGCTATTACCATGACTGGTGTTTAGACTATGTGACATGTTAATAACATGCTATTACCATGACTGGTGTTTAGACTATGTGACATGTTAATAACATGCTATTACCATGACTGGTGTTTAGACTATGTAACATGTTAATGACATGATATTACAGTGACTGGTGTTTAGACTATGTAACATGTTAATAACATGATATTACAGTGACTGGTGTTTAACATTGAGACTATTTGACATGTTAATAACATGATATTACAGTGACTGGTGTTTAGACTATGTAACATGTTAATAACATGGTATTACCATGACTGGTGTTTAACATTGAGACTATGTGACATGTTAATGACATGACATTACCATGACTGGTGTTTAGACTATGTGACATGTTAATGACATGATATTACCATGTCTGGTGTTTAGACTATGTAACATGTTAATAACATGATATTACCATGACTGGTGATTAACATTGAGACTATGTGACATGTTAATGACATGATATTACCATGACTGGTGTTTAGACTATGTGACATGTTAATAACATGCTATTACCATGACTGGTGTTTAGACTATGTGACATGTTAATAACATGCTATTACCATGACTGGTGTTTAGACTATGTAACATGTTAATGACATGATATTACAGTGACTGGTGTTTAGACTATGTAACATGTTAATAACATGATATTACAGTGACTGGTGTTTAACATTGAGACTATGTGACATGTTAATAACATGATATTACAGTGACTGGTGTTTAGACTATGTAACATGTTAATAACATGGTATTACCATGACTGGTGTTTAACATTGAGACTATGTGACATGTTAATGACATGACATTACCATGACTGGTGTTTAGACTATGTGACATGTTAATGACATGATATTACCATGTCTGGTGTTTAGACTATGTAACATGTTAATAACATGATATTACCATGACTGGTGATTAACATTGAGACTATGTGACATGTTAATGACATGATATTACCATGACTGGTGTTTAGACTATGTAACATGTTAATGACATGATACTACAGTGACTGGTGTTTAGACTATATGACATGTTAATAACATGATATTACCATGACTGGTGTTTAGACTATGTGACATGTTAATGACATGATACTACCATGACTGGTGTTTAGACTATGTAACATGTTAATAACATGATATTACCATGACTGGTGTTTAGACTATGTAACATGTTAATGACATGATACTACAGTGACTGGTGTTTAACATTGAGACTATGTGACATGTTAATAACATGATATTACAGTGACTGGTGTTTAACATTGAGACTATGTGACATGTTAATAACATGATATTACAGTGACTGGTGTTTAACATTGAGACTATGTGACATGTTAATAACATGATACTACAGTGACTGGTGTTTAGACTATGTGACATGTTAATAACATGATACTACAGTGACTGTTGTTTAACATTGAGACTATGTGGCATGTTAATAACATGATATTACCATGACTGGTGTTTAACATTGAGACTATGTGACATGTTAATAACATGCTATTACCATGACTGGTGTTTAGACTATGTGACATGTTAATAACATGATATTACCATGACTGGTGTTTAGACTATGTAACATGTTAATAAAATGATGTTACAGTGACTGGTGTTTAACATTGAGACTATGTGACATGTTAATAACATGATACTACAGTGACTGGTGTTTAGACTATGTGACATGTTAATAACATGATACTACAGTGACTGGTGTTTAACATTGAGACTATGTGACATGTTAATAACATGATATTACCATGACTGGTGTTTAACATTGAGACTATGTGACATGTTAATGACACGATATTACCATGACTGGTGTTTAGACTATGTGACATGTTAATGACATGATATTACCATGACTATGTGACATGTTAATAACATGATATTACCATGACTGGTGTTTAGACTATGTGACATGTTAATGACATGATACTACCATGACTGGTGTTTAGACTATGTAACATGTTAATAACATGATATTACCATGACTGGTGTTTAGACTATGTAACATGTTAATGACATGATACTACAGTGACTGGTGTTTAACATTGAGACTATGTGACATGTTAATAACATGATATTACAGTGACTGGTGTTTAACATTGAGACTATGTGACATGTTAATAACATGATATTACAGTGACTGGTGTTTAACATTGCGACTATGTGACATGTTAATAACATGATACTACAGTGACTGGTGTTGAACATTGAGACTATGTGACATGTTAATAACATGATACTACAGTGACTGGTGTTTAGACTATGTGACATGTTAATAACATGATACTACAGTGACTGGTGTTTAACATTGAGACTATGTGGCATGTTAATAACATGATATTACCATGACTGGTGTTTAACATTGAGACTATGTGACATGTTAATAACATGCTATTACCATGACTGGTGTTTAGACTATGTGACATGTTAATAACATGATATTACCATGACTGGTGTTTAGACTATGTAACATGTTAATAACATGATGTTACAGTGACTGGTGTTTAACATTGAGACTATGTGACATGTTAATAACATGATACTACAGTGACTGGTGTTTAACATTGAGACTATGTGACATGTTAATGACATGATACTACAGTGACTGGTGTTTAGACTATATGACATGTTAATAACATGATATTACCATGACTGGTGTTTAGACTATGTAACATGTTAATAACATGGTATTACCATGACTGGTGTTTAGACATTGAGACTATGTGACATGTTAATAACATGATACTACAGTGACTGGTGTTTAACATTGAGACTATGTGACATGTTAATAACATGATATTACCATGACTGGTGTTTAGACTATGTGACATGTTAATGACATGATACTACAGTGACTGGTGTTTAACATTGAGACTATGTGACATGTTAATAACATGATATTACAGTGACTGGTGTTTAACATTGCGACTATGTGACATGTTAATAACATGATACTACAGTGACTGGTGTTGAACATTGAGACTATGTGACATGTTAATAACATGATACTACAGTGACTGGTGTTTAGACTATGTGACATGTTAATAACATGATACTACAGTGACTGGTGTTTAACATTGAGACTATGTGGCATGTTAATAACATGATATTACCATGACTGGTGTTTAACATTGAGACTATGTGACATGTTAATAACATGCTATTACCATGACTGGTGTTTAGACTATGTGACATGTTAATAACATGATATTACCATGACTGGTGTTTAGACTATGTAACATGTTAATAACATGATATTACCATGACTGGTGTTTAACATTGAGACTATGTGACATGTTAATAACATGCTATTACCATGACTGGTGTTTAGACTATGTGACATGTTAATAACATGATATTACCATGACTGGTGTTTAGACTATGTAACATGTTAATAACATGATGTTACAGTGACTGGTGTTTAACATTGAGACTATGTGACATGTTAATGACATGATACTACAGTGACTGGTGTTTAGACTATATGACATGTTAATAACATGATATTACCATGACTGGTGTTTAGACTATGTAACATGTTAATAACATGGTATTACCATGACTGGTGTTTAGACATTGAGACTATGTGACATGTTAATAACATGATACTACAGTGACTGGTGTTTAACATTGAGACTATGTGACATGTTAATAACATGATATTACCATGACTGGTGTTTAGACTATGTGACATGTTAATGACATGATACTACAGTGACTGGTGTTTAACATTGAGACTATGTGACATGTTAATAACATGATATTACAGTGACTGGTGTTTAACATTGCGACTATGTGACATGTTAATAACATGATACTACAGTGACTGGTGTTGAACATTGAGACTATGTGACATGTTAATAACATGACACTACAGTGACTGGTGTTTAGACTATGTGACATGTTAATAACATGATACTACAGTGACTGGTGTTTAACATTGAGACTATGTGGCATGTTAATAACATGATATTACCATGACTGGTGTTTAACATTGAGACTATGTGACATGTTAATAACATGCTATTACCATGACTGGTGTTTAGACTATGTGACATGTTAATAACATGATATTACCATGACTGGTGTTTAGACTATGTAACATGTTAATAACATGATGTTACAGTGACTGGTGTTTAACATTGAGACTATGTGACATGTTAATAACATGATACTACAGTGACTGGTGTTTAACATTGAGACTATGTGACATGTTAATGACATGATACTACAGTGACTGGTGTTTAGACTATATGACATGTTAATAACATGATATTACCATGACTGGTGTTTAGACTATGTAACATGTTAATAACATGGTATTACCATGACTGGTGTTTAGACATTGAGACTATGTGACATGTTAATAACATGATACTACAGTGACTGGTGTTTAACATTGAGACTATGTGACATGTTAATAACATGCTATTACCATGACTGGTGTTTAGACTATGTGACATGTTAATAACATGATATTACCATGACTGGTGTTTAACATTGAGACTATGTGACATGTTAATAACATGCTATTACCATGACTGGTGTTTAGACTATGTGACATGTTAATAACATGCTATTACCATGACTGGTGTTTAGACTATGTGACATGTTAATAACATGCTATTACCATGACTGGTGTTTAGACTATGTAACATGTTAATGACATGATATTACAGTGACTGGTGTTTAGACTATGTAACATGTTAATAACATGATATTACAGTGACTGGTGTTTAACATTGAGACTATTTGACATGTTAATAACATGATATTACAGTGACTGGTGTTTAGACTATGTAACATGTTAATAACATGGTATTACCATGACTGGTGTTTAACATTGAGACTATGTGACATGTTAATGACATGACATTACCATGACTGGTGTTTAGACTATGTGACATGTTAATGACATGATATTACCATGTCTGGTGTTTAGACTATGTAACATGTTAATAACATGATATTACCATGACTGGTGATTAACATTGAGACTATGTGACATGTTAATGACATGATATTACCATGACTGGTGTTTAGACTATGTGACATGTTAATAACATGCTATTACCATGACTGGTGTTTAGACTATGTGACATGTTAATAACATGCTATTACCATGACTGGTGTTTAGACTATGTAACATGTTAATGACATGATATTACAGTGACTGGTGTTTAGACTATGTAACATGTTAATAACATGATATTACAGTGACTGGTGTTTAACATTGAGACTATGTGACATGTTAATAACATGATATTACAGTGACTGGTGTTTAGACTATGTAACATGTTAATAACATGGTATTACCATGACTGGTGTTTAACATTGAGACTATGTGACATGTTAATGACATGACATTACCATGACTGGTGTTTAGACTATGTGACATGTTAATGACATGATATTACCATGTCTGGTGTTTAGACTATGTAACATGTTAATAACATGATATTACCATGACTGGTGATTAACATTGAGACTATGTGACATGTTAATGACATGATATTACCATGACTGGTGTTTAGACTATGTAACATGTTAATGACATGATACTACAGTGACTGGTGTTTAGACTATATGACATGTTAATAACATGATATTACCATGACTGGTGTTTAGACTATGTGACATGTTAATGACATGATACTACCATGACTGGTGTTTAGACTATGTAACATGTTAATAACATGATATTACCATGACTGGTGTTTAGACTATGTAACATGTTAATGACATGATACTACAGTGACTGGTGTTTAACATTGAGACTATGTGACATGTTAATAACATGATATTACAGTGACTGGTGTTTAACATTGAGACTATGTGACATGTTAATAACATGATATTACAGTGACTGGTGTTTAACATTGAGACTATGTGACATGTTAATAACATGATACTACAGTGACTGGTGTTTAGACTATGTGACATGTTAATAACATGATACTACAGTGACTGTTGTTTAACATTGAGACTATGTGGCATGTTAATAACATGATATTACCATGACTGGTGTTTAACATTGAGACTATGTGACATGTTAATAACATGCTATTACCATGACTGGTGTTTAGACTATGTGACATGTTAATAACATGATATTACCATGACTGGTGTTTAGACTATGTAACATGTTAATAAAATGATGTTACAGTGACTGGTGTTTAACATTGAGACTATGTGACATGTTAATAACATGATACTACAGTGACTGGTGTTTAGACTATGTGACATGTTAATAACATGATACTACAGTGACTGGTGTTTAACATTGAGACTATGTGACATGTTAATAACATGATATTACCATGACTGGTGTTTAACATTGAGACTATGTGACATGTTAATGACACGATATTACCATGACTGGTGTTTAGACTATGTGACATGTTAATGACATGATATTACCATGACTATGTGACATGTTAATAACATGATATTACCATGACTGGTGTTTAGACTATGTGACATGTTAATGACATGATACTACCATGACTGGTGTTTAGACTATGTAACATGTTAATAACATGATATTACCATGACTGGTGTTTAGACTATGTAACATGTTAATGACATGATACTACAGTGACTGGTGTTTAACATTGAGACTATGTGACATGTTAATAACATGATATTACAGTGACTGGTGTTTAACATTGAGACTATGTGACATGTTAATAACATGATATTACAGTGACTGGTGTTTAACATTGCGACTATGTGACATGTTAATAACATGATACTACAGTGACTGGTGTTGAACATTGAGACTATGTGACATGTTAATAACATGATACTACAGTGACTGGTGTTTAGACTATGTGACATGTTAATAACATGATACTACAGTGACTGGTGTTTAACATTGAGACTATGTGGCATGTTAATAACATGATATTACCATGACTGGTGTTTAACATTGAGACTATGTGACATGTTAATAACATGCTATTACCATGACTGGTGTTTAGACTATGTGACATGTTAATAACATGATATTACCATGACTGGTGTTTAGACTATGTAACATGTTAATAACATGATGTTACAGTGACTGGTGTTTAACATTGAGACTATGTGACATGTTAATAACATGATACTACAGTGACTGGTGTTTAACATTGAGACTATGTGACATGTTAATGACATGATACTACAGTGACTGGTGTTTAGACTATATGACATGTTAATAACATGATATTACCATGACTGGTGTTTAGACTATGTAACATGTTAATAACATGGTATTACCATGACTGGTGTTTAGACATTGAGACTATGTGACATGTTAATAACATGATACTACAGTGACTGGTGTTTAACATTGAGACTATGTGACATGTTAATAACATGATATTACCATGACTGGTGTTTAGACTATGTGACATGTTAATGACATGATACTACAGTGACTGGTGTTTAACATTGAGACTATGTGACATGTTAATAACATGATATTACAGTGACTGGTGTTTAACATTGCGACTATGTGACATGTTAATAACATGATACTACAGTGACTGGTGTTGAACATTGAGACTATGTGACATGTTAATAACATGACACTACAGTGACTGGTGTTTAGACTATGTGACATGTTAATAACATGATACTACAGTGACTGGTGTTTAACATTGAGACTATGTGGCATGTTAATAACATGATATTACCATGACTGGTGTTTAACATTGAGACTATGTGACATGTTAATAACATGCTATTACCATGACTGGTGTTTAGACTATGTGACATGTTAATAACATGATATTACCATGACTGGTGTTTAGACTATGTAACATGTTAATAACATGATGTTACAGTGACTGGTGTTTAACATTGAGACTATGTGACATGTTAATAACATGATACTACAGTGACTGGTGTTTAACATTGAGACTATGTGACATGTTAATGACATGATACTACAGTGACTGGTGTTTAGACTATATGACATGTTAATAACATGATATTACCATGACTGGTGTTTAGACTATGTAACATGTTAATAACATGGTATTACCATGACTGGTGTTTAGACATTGAGACTATGTGACATGTTAATAACATGATACTACAGTGACTGGTGTTTAACATTGAGACTATGTGACATGTTAATAACATGCTATTACCATGACTGGTGTTTAGACTATGTGACATGTTAATAACATGATATTACCATGACTGGTGTTTAACATTGAGACTATGTGACATGTTAATAACATGCTATTACCATGACTGGTGTTTAGACTATGTGACATGTTAATAACATGCTATTACCATGACTGGTGTTTAGACTATGTGACATGTTAATAACATGCTATTACCATGACTGGTGTTTAGACTATGTAACATGTTAATGACATGATATTACAGTGACTGGTGTTTAGACTATGTAACATGTTAATAACATGATATTACAGTGACTGGTGTTTAACATTGAGACTATGTGACATGTTAATAACATGATATTACAGTGACTGGTGTTTAGACTATGTAACATGTTAATAACATGATACTACAGTGACTGGTGTTTAACATTGAGACTATGTGACATGTTAATAACATGATATTACCATGACTGGTGTTTAACATTGAGACTATGTGACATGTTAATGACATGATATTACCATGACTGGTGTTTAGACTATGTGACATGTTAATGACATGATATTACCATGACTATGTGACATGTTAATAACATGATATTACCATGACTGGTGTTTAACATTGAGACTATGTGACATGTTAATAACATGCTATTACCATGACTGGTGTTTAGACTATGTGACATGTTAATAACATGATATTACCATGACTGGTGTTTAGACTATGTAACATGTTAATAAAATGATGTTACAGTGACTGGTGTTTAACATTGAGACTATGTGACATGTTAATAACATGATACTACAGTGACTGGTGTTTAGACTATGTGACATGTTAATAACATGATACTACAGTGACTGGTGTTTAACATTGAGACTATGTGACATGTTAATAACATGATATTACCATGACTGGTGTTTAACATTGAGACTATGTGACATGTTAATGACATGATATTACCATGACTGGTGTTTAGACTATGTGACATGTTAATGACATGATATTACCATGACTATGTGACATGTTAATAACATGATATTACCATGACTGGTGTTTAGACTATGTGACATGTTAATGACATGATACTACCATGACTGGTGTTTAGACTATGTAACATGTTAATAACATGATATTACCATGACTGGTGTTTAGACTATGTAACATGTTAATGACATGATACTACAGTGACTGGTGTTTAACATTGAGACTATGTGACATGTTAATAACATGATATTACAGTGACTGGTGTTTAACATTGAGACTATGTGACATGTTAATAACATGATATTACAGTGACTGGTGTTTAACATTGAGACTATGTGACATGTTAATAACATGATACTACAGTGACTGGTGTTGAACATTGAGACTATGTGACATGTTAATAACATGATACTACAGTGACTGGTGTTTAGACTATGTGACATGTTAATAACATGATACTACAGTGACTGGTGTTTAACATTGAGACTATGTGGCATGTTAATAACATGATATTACCATGACTGGTGTTTAACATTGAGACTATGTGACATGTTAATAACATGCTATTACCATGACTGGTGTTTAGACTATGTGACATGTTAATAACATGATATTACCATGACTGGTGTTTAGACTATGTAACATGTTAATAAAATGATGTTACAGTGACTGGTGTTTAACATTGAGACTATGTGACATGTTAATAACATGATACTACAGTGACTGGTGTTTAGACTATGTGACATGTTAATAACATGATATTACCATGACTGGTGTTTAACATTGAGACTATGTGACATGTTAATGACATGATATTACCATGACTGGTGTTTAGACTATGTGACATGTTAATGACATGATATTACCATGACTATGTGACATGTTAATAACATGATATTACCATGACTGGTGTTTAGACTATGTGACATGTTAATAACATGATATTACCATGACTGATGTTTAGACTATGTAACATGTTAATAACATGATATTACCATGACTGGGGTTTAGACTATGTGACATGTTAATAACATGATATTACCATGACTGGTGTTTAGACTATGTAACATGTTAATAACATGATATTACCATGACTGGTGTTTAACATTGAGACTATGTGACATGTTAATGACATGATATTACCATGACTGGTGTTTAGACTATGTGACATGTTAATGACATGATATTACCATGACTGGTGTTTAGACTATGTGACATGTTAATGACATGATATTACCATGACTGGTGTTTAGACTATGTAACATGTTAATGACATGATACTACAGTGACTGGTGTTTAGACTATATGACATGTTAATAACATGATATTACCATGACTGGTGTTTAGACATTGAGACTATGTGACATGTTAATAACATGATACTACAGTGACTGGTGTTTAACATTGAGACTATGTGACATGTTAATAACATGATATTACCGTGACTGGTGTTTAGACTATGTGACATGTTAATGACATGATACTACCATGACTGGTGTTTAGACTATGTAACATGTTAATAACATGATATTACCATGACTGGTGTTTAGACTATGTAACATGTTAATGACATGATACTACAGTGACTGGTGTTTAACATTGAGACTATGTGACATGTTAATAACATGATATTACAGTGACTGGTGTTTAACATTGCGACTATGTGACATGTTAATAACATGATACTACAGTGACTGGTGTTGAACATTGAGACTATGTGACATGTTAATAACATGATACTACAGTGACTAGTGTTTAGACTATGTGACATGTTAATAACATGATACTACAGTGACTGGTGTTTAACATTGAGACTATGTGGCATGTTAATAACATGATATTACCATGACTGGTGTTTAACATTGAGACTATGTGACATGTTAATAACATGCTATTACCATGACTGGTGTTTAGATTATGTGACATGTTAATAACATGATATTACCATGACTGGTGTTTAGACTATGTAACATGTTAATAACATGATGTTACAGTGACTGGTGTTTAACATTGAGACTATGTGACATGTTAATAACATGATACTACAGTGACTGGTGTTTAACATTGAGACTATGTGACATGTTAATGACATGATACTACAGAGACTGGTGTTTAGACTATGTGACATGTTAATGACATGATATTACCATGTCTGGTGTTTAGACTATGTAACATGTTAATAACATGATATTACCATGACTGGTGTTTAACATTGAGACTATGTGACATGTTAATGACATGATACTACCATGACTGGTGTTTAGACTATGTGACATGTTAATGACATGATACTACCATGACTGGTGTTTAGACTATGTAACATGTTAATAACATGATATTACCATGACTGGTGTTTAGACTATGTAACATGTTAATGACATGATACTACAGTGACTGGTGTTTAACATTGAGACTATGTGACATGTTAATAACATGATATTACAGTGACTGGTGTTTAACATTGCGACTATGTGACATGTTAATAACATGATACTACAGTGACTGGTGTTGAACATTGAGACTATGTGACATGTTAATAACATGATACTACAGTGACTGGTGTTTAGACTATGTGACATGTTAATAACATGATACTACAGTGACTGGTGTTTAACATTGAGACTATGTGACATGTTAATGACATGACATTACCATGACTGGTGTTTAGACTATGTGACATGTTAATGACATGATATTACCATGTCTGGTGTTTAGACTATGTAACATGTTAATAACATGATATTACCATGACTGGTGATTAACATTGAGACTATGTGACATGTTAATGACATGATATTACCATGACTGGTGTTTAGACCTTGTGACATGTTAATGACATGATATTACCATGACTGGTGTTTAGACTATGTAACATGTTAATGACATGATACTACAGTGACTGGTGTTTAGACTATATGACATGTTAATAACATGATATTACCATGACTGGTGTTTAGACTATGTAACATGTTAATAACATGGTATTACCATGACTGGTGTTTAGACATTGAGACTATGTGACATGTTAATAACATGATACTACAGTGACTGGTGTTTAACATTGAGACTATGTGACATGTTAATAACATGATATTACCATGACTGGTGTTTAGACTATGTGACATGTTAATGACATGATACTACCATGACTGGTGTTTAGACTATGTAACATGTTAATAACATGATATTACCATGACTGGTGTTTAGACTATGTAACATGTTAATGACATGATACTACAGTGACTGGTGTTTAACATTGAGACTATGTGACATGTTAATAACATGATATTACAGTGACTGGTGTTTAACATTGAGACTATGTGACATGTTAATAACATGATATTACAGTGACTGGTGTTTAACATTGAGACTATGTGACATGTTAATAACATGATACTACAGTGACTGGTGTTGAACATTGAGACTATGTGACATGTTAATAACATGATACTACAGTGACTGGTGTTTAGACTATGTGACATGTTAATAACATGATACTACAGTGACTGGTGTTTAACATTGAGACTATGTGGCATGTTAATAACATGATATTACCATGACTGGTGTTTAACATTGAGACTATGTGACATGTTAATAACATGCTATTACCATGACTGGTGTTTAGACTATGTGACATGTTAATAACATGATATTACCATGACTGGTGTTTAGACTATGTAACATGTTAATAAAATGATGTTACAGTGACTGGTGTTTAACATTGAGACTATGTGACATGTTAATAACATGATACTACAGTGACTGGTGTTTAGACTATGTGACATGTTAATAACATGATACTACAGTGACTGGTGTTTAACATTGAGACTATGTGACATGTTAATAACATGATATTACCATGACTGGTGTTTAACATTGAGACTATGTGACATGTTAATGACATGATATTACCATGACTGGTGTTTAGACTATGTGACATGTTAATGACATGATATTACCATGACTATGTGACATGTTAATAACATGATATTACCATGACTGGTGTTTAGACTATGTGACATGTTAATGACATGATACTACCATGACTGGTGTTTAGACTATGTAACATGTTAATAACATGATATTACCATGACTGGTGTTTAGACTATGTAACATGTTAATGACATGATACTACAGTGACTGGTGTTTAACATTGAGACTATGTGACATGTTAATAACATGATATTACAGTGACTGGTGTTTAACATTGAGACTATGTGACATGTTAATAACATGATATTACAGTGACTGGTGTTTAACATTGAGACTATGTGACATGTTAATAACATGATACTACAGTGACTGGTGTTGAACATTGAGACTATGTGACATGTTAATAACATGATACTACAGTGACTGGTGTTTAGACTATGTGACATGTTAATAACATGATACTACAGTGACTGGTGTTTAACATTGAGACTATGTGGCATGTTAATAACATGATATTACCATGACTGGTGTTTAACATTGAGACTATGTGACATGTTAATAACATGCTATTACCATGACTGGTGTTTAGACTATGTAACATGTTAATAACATGATATTACCATGACTGGTGTTTAGACTATGTAACATGTTAATAAAATGATGTTACAGTGACTGGTGTTTAACATTGAGACTATGTGACATGTTAATAACATGATACTACAGTGACTGGTGTTTAGACTATGTGACATGTTAATAACATGATATTACCATGACTGGTGTTTAACATTGAGACTATGTGACATGTTAATGACATGATATTACCATGACTGGTGTTTAGACTATGTGACATGTTAATGACATGATATTACCTTGACTATGTGACATGTTAATAACATGATATTACCATGACTGGTGTTTAGACTATGTGACATGTTAATAACATGATATTACCATGACTGATGTTTAGACTATGTAACATGTTAATAACATGATATTACCATGACTGGGGTTTAGACTATGTGACATGTTAATAACATGATATTACCATGACTGGTGTTTAGACTATGTAACATGTTAATAACATGATATTACCATGACTGGTGTTTAACATTGAGACTATGTGACATGTTAATGACATGATATTACCATGACTGGTGTTTAGACTATGTGACATGTTAATGACATGATATTACCATGACTGGTGTTTAGACTATGTGACATGTTAATGACATGATATTACCATGACTGGTGTTTAGACTATGTAACATGTTAATGACATGATACTACAGTGACTGGTGTTTAGACTATATGACATGTTAATAACATGATATTACCATGACTGGTGTTTAGACATTGAGACTATGTGACATGTTAATAACATGATACTACAGTGACTGGTGTTTAACATTGAGACTATGTGACATGTTAATAACATGATATTACCGTGACTGGTGTTTAGACTATGTGACATGTTAATGACATGATACTACCATGACTGGTGTTTAGACTATGTAACATGTTAATAACATGATATTACCATGACTGGTGTTTAGACTATGTAACATGTTAATGACATGATACTACAGTGACTGGTGTTTAACATTGAGACTATGTGACATGTTAATAACATGATATTACAGTGACTGGTGTTTAACATTGCGACTATGTGACATGTTAATAACATGATACTACAGTGACTGGTGTTGAACATTGAGACTATGTGACATGTTAATAACATGATACTACAGTGACTAGTGTTTAGACTATGTGACATGTTAATAACATGATACTACAGTGACTGGTGTTTAACATTGAGACTATGTGGCATGTTAATAACATGATATTACCATGACTGGTGTTTAACATTGAGACTATGTGACATGTTAATAACATGCTATTACCATGACTGGTGTTTAGATTATGTGACATGTTAATAACATGATATTACCATGACTGGTGTTTAGACTATGTAACATGTTAATAACATGATGTTACAGTGACTGGTGTTTAACATTGAGACTATGTGACATGTTAATAACATGATACTACAGTGACTGGTGTTTAACATTGAGACTATGTGACATGTTAATGACATGATACTACAGAGACTGGTGTTTAGACTATGTGACATGTTAATGACATGATATTACCATGTCTGGTGTTTAGACTATGTAACATGTTAATAACATGATATTACCATGACTGGTGTTTAACATTGAGACTATGTGACATGTTAATGACATGATACTACCATGACTGGTGTTTAGACTATGTGACATGTTAATGACATGATACTACCATGACTGGTGTTTAGACTATGTAACATGTTAATAACATGATATTACCATGACTGGTGTTTAGACTATGTAACATGTTAATGACATGATACTACAGTGACTGGTGTTTAACATTGAGACTATGTGACATGTTAATAACATGATATTACAGTGACTGGTGTTTAACATTGCGACTATGTGACATGTTAATAACATGATACTACAGTGACTGGTGTTGAACATTGAGACTATGTGACATGTTAATAACATGATACTACAGTGACTGGTGTTTAGACTATGTGACATGTTAATAACATGATACTACAGTGACTGGTGTTTAACATTGAGACTATGTGACATGTTAATGACATGACATTACCATGACTGGTGTTTAGACTATGTGACATGTTAATGACATGATATTACCATGTCTGGTGTTTAGACTATGTAACATGTTAATAACATGATATTACCATGACTGGTGATTAACATTGAGACTATGTGACATGTTAATGACATGATATTACCATGACTGGTGTTTAGACCTTGTGACATGTTAATGACATGATATTACCATGACTGGTGTTTAGACTATGTAACATGTTAATGACATGATACTACAGTGACTGGTGTTTAGACTATATGACATGTTAATAACATGATATTACCATGACTGGTGTTTAGACTATGTAACATGTTAATAACATGGTATTACCATGACTGGTGTTTAGACATTGAGACTATGTGACATGTTAATAACATGATACTACAGTGACTGGTGTTTAACATTGAGACTATGTGACATGTTAATAACATGATATTACCATGACTGGTGTTTAGACTATGTGACATGTTAATGACATGATACTACCATGACTGGTGTTTAGACTATGTAACATGTTAATAACATGATATTACCATGACTGGTGTTTAGACTATGTAACATGTTAATGACATGATACTACAGTGACTGGTGTTTAACATTGAGACTATGTGACATGTTAATAACATGATATTACAGTGACTGGTGTTTAACATTGAGACTATGTGACATGTTAATAACATGATATTACAGTGACTGGTGTTTAACATTGAGACTATGTGACATGTTAATAACATGATACTACAGTGACTGGTGTTGAACATTGAGACTATGTGACATGTTAATAACATGATACTACAGTGACTGGTGTTTAGACTATGTGACATGTTAATAACATGATACTACAGTGACTGGTGTTTAACATTGAGACTATGTGGCATGTTAATAACATGATATTACCATGACTGGTGTTTAACATTGAGACTATGTGACATGTTAATAACATGCTATTACCATGACTGGTGTTTAGACTATGTGACATGTTAATAACATGATATTACCATGACTGGTGTTTAGACTATGTAACATGTTAATAAAATGATGTTACAGTGACTGGTGTTTAACATTGAGACTATGTGACATGTTAATAACATGATACTACAGTGACTGGTGTTTAGACTATGTGACATGTTAATAACATGATACTACAGTGACTGGTGTTTAACATTGAGACTATGTGACATGTTAATAACATGATATTACCATGACTGGTGTTTAACATTGAGACTATGTGACATGTTAATGACATGATATTACCATGACTGGTGTTTAGACTATGTGACATGTTAATGACATGATATTACCATGACTATGTGACATGTTAATAACATGATATTACCATGACTGGTGTTTAGACTATGTGACATGTTAATGACATGATACTACCATGACTGGTGTTTAGACTATGTAACATGTTAATAACATGATATTACCATGACTGGTGTTTAGACTATGTAACATGTTAATGACATGATACTACAGTGACTGGTGTTTAACATTGAGACTATGTGACATGTTAATAACATGATATTACAGTGACTGGTGTTTAACATTGAGACTATGTGACATGTTAATAACATGATATTACAGTGACTGGTGTTTAACATTGAGACTATGTGACATGTTAATAACATGATACTACAGTGACTGGTGTTGAACATTGAGACTATGTGACATGTTAATAACATGATACTACAGTGACTGGTGTTTAGACTATGTGACATGTTAATAACATGATACTACAGTGACTGGTGTTTAACATTGAGACTATGTGGCATGTTAATAACATGATATTACCATGACTGGTGTTTAACATTGAGACTATGTGACATGTTAATAACATGCTATTACCATGACTGGTGTTTAGACTATGTAACATGTTAATAACATGATATTACCATGACTGGTGTTTAGACTATGTAACATGTTAATAAAATGATGTTACAGTGACTGGTGTTTAACATTGAGACTATGTGACATGTTAATAACATGATACTACAGTGACTGGTGTTTAGACTATGTGACATGTTAATAACATGATATTACCATGACTGGTGTTTAACATTGAGACTATGTGACATGTTAATGACATGATATTACCATGACTGGTGTTTAGACTATGTGACATGTTAATGACATGATATTACCTTGACTATGTGACATGTTAATAACATGATATTACCATGACTGGTGTTTAGACTATGTGACATGTTAATAACATGATATTACCATGACTGATGTTTAGACTATGTAACATGTTAATAACATGATATTACCATGACTGGGGTTTAGACTATGTGACATGTTAATAACATGATATTACCATGACTGGTGTTTAGACTATGTAACATGTTAATAACATGATATTACCATGACTGGTGTTTAACATTGAGACTATGTGACATGTTAATGACATGATATTACCATGACTGGTGTTTAGACTATGTGACATGTTAATGACATGATATTACCATGACTGGTGTTTAGACTATGTGACATGTTAATGACATGATATTACCATGACTGGTGTTTAGACTATGTAACATGTTAATGACATGATACTACAGTGACTGGTGTTTAGACTATATGACATGTTAATAACATGATATTACCATGACTGGTGTTTAGACATTGAGACTATGTGACATGTTAATAACATGATACTACAGTGACTGGTGTTTAACATTGAGACTATGTGACATGTTAATAACATGATATTACCGTGACTGGTGTTTAGACTATGTGACATGTTAATGACATGATACTACCATGACTGGTGTTTAGACTATGTAACATGTTAATAACATGATATTACCATGACTGGTGTTTAGACTATGTAACATGTTAATGACATGATACTACAGTGACTGGTGTTTAGACTATGTGACATGTTAATAACATGATACTACAGTGACTGGTGTTTAACATTGAGACTATGTGGCATGTTAATAACATGATATTACCATGACTGGTGTTTAACATTGAGACTATGTGACATGTTAATAACATGCTATTACCATGACTGGTGTTTAGACTATGTGACATGTTAATAACATGATATTACCATGACTGGTGTTTAGACTATGTAACATGTTAATAACATGATGTTACAGTGACTGGTGTTTAACATTGAGACTATGTGACATGTTAATAACATGATACTACAGTGACTGGTGTTTAACATTGAGACTATGTGACATGTTAATGACATGATACTACAGAGACTGGTGTTTAGACTATGTGACATGTTAATGACATGATATTACCATGTCTGGTGTTTAGACTATGTAACATGTTAATAACATGATATTACCATGACTGGTGTTTAACATTGAGACTATGTGACATGTTAATGACATGATATTACCATGACTGGTGTTTAGACTATGTGACATGTTAATGACATGATACTACCATGACTGGTGTTTAGACTATGTAACATGTTAATAACATGATATTACCATGACTGGTGTTTAGACTATGTAACATGTTAATGACATGATACTACAGTGACTGGTGTTTAACATTGAGACTATGTGACATGTTAATAACATGATATTACAGTGACTGGTGTTTAACATTGCGACTATGTGACATGTTAATAACATGATACTACAATGACTGGTGTTGAACATTGAGACTATGTGACATGTTAATAACATGATACTACAGTGACTGGTGTTTAGACTATGTGACATGTTAATAACATGATACTACAGTGACTGGTGTTTAACATTGAGACTATGTGACATGTTAATAACATGATATTACCATGACTGGTGTTTAGACTATGTGACATGTTAATGACATGATACTACCATGACTGGTGTTTAGACTATGTAACATGTTAATAACATGATATTACCATGACTGGTGTTTAGACTATGTAACATGTTAATGACATGATACTACAGTGACTGGTGTTTAACATTGAGACTATGTGACATGTTAATAACATGATATTACAGTGACTGGTGTTTAACATTGCGACTATGTGACATGTCAATAACATGATACTACAGTGACTGGTGTTGAACATTGAGACTATGTGACATGTTAATAACATGATACTACAGTGACTGGTGTTTAGACTATGTGACATGTTAATAACATGATACTACAGTGACTGGTGTTTAACATTGAGACTATGTGGCATGTTAATAACATGATATTACCATGACTGGTGTTTAACATTGAGACTATGTGACATGTTAATAACATGCTATTACCATGACTGGTGTTTAGACTATGTGACATGTTAATAACATGATATTACCATGACTGGTGTTTAGACTATGTAACATGTTAATAACATGATGTTACAGTGACTGGTGTTTAACATTGAGACTATGTGACATGTTAATAACATGATACTACAGTGACTGGTGTTTAACATTGAGACTATGTGACATGTTAATAACATGATACTACAGTGACTGGTGTTTAGACTATGTGACATGTTAATAACATGATACTACAGTGACTGGTGTTTAACATTGAGACTATGTGACATGTTAATAACATGATATTACCATGACTGGTGTTTAACATTGAGACTATGTGACATGTTAATGACATGATATTACCATGACTGGTGTTTAGACTATGTGACATGTTAATGACATGATATTACCATGACTATGTGACATGTTAATAACATGATATTACCATGACTGGTGTTTAGACTATGTGACATGTTAATGACATGATACTACCATGACTGGTGTTTAGACTATGTAACATGTTAATAACATGATATTACCATGACTGGTGTTTAGACTATGTAACATGTTAATGACATGATACTACAGTGACTGGTGTTTAACATTGAGACTATGTGACATGTTAATAACATGATATTACAGTGACTGGTGTTTAACATTGAGACTATGTGACATGTTAATAACATGATATTACAGTGACTGGTGTTTAACATTGAGACTATGTGACATGTTAATAACATGATACTACAGTGACTGGTGTTGAACATTGAGACTATGTGACATGTTAATAACATGATACTACAGTGACTGGTGTTTAGACTATGTGACATGTTAATAACATGATACTACAGTGACTGGTGTTTAACATTGAGACTATGTGGCATGTTAATAACATGATATTACCATGACTGGTGTTTAACATTGAGACTATGTGACATGTTAATAACATGCTATTACCATGACTGGTGTTTAGACTATGTAACATGTTAATAACATGATATTACCATGACTGGTGTTTAGACTATGTAACATGTTAATAAAATGATGTTACAGTGACTGGTGTTTAACATTGAGACTATGTGACATGTTAATAACATGATACTACAGTGACTGGTGTTTAGACTATGTGACATGTTAATAACATGATATTACCATGACTGGTGTTTAACATTGAGACTATGTGACATGTTAATGACATGATATTACCATGACTGGTGTTTAGACTATGTGACATGTTAATGACATGATATTACCTTGACTATGTGACATGTTAATAACATGATATTACCATGACTGGTGTTTAGACTATGTGACATGTTAATAACATGATATTACCATGACTGATGTTTAGACTATGTAACATGTTAATAACATGATATTACCATGACTGGGGTTTAGACTATGTGACATGTTAATAACATGATATTACCATGACTGGTGTTTAGACTATGTAACATGTTAATAACATGATATTACCATGACTGGTGTTTAACATTGAGACTATGTGACATGTTAATGACATGATATTACCATGACTGGTGTTTAGACTATGTGACATGTTAATGACATGATATTACCATGACTGGTGTTTAGACTATGTGACATGTTAATGACATGATATTACCATGACTGGTGTTTAGACTATGTAACATGTTAATGACATGATACTACAGTGACTGGTGTTTAGACTATATGACATGTTAATAACATGATATTACCATGACTGGTGTTTAGACATTGAGACTATGTGACATGTTAATAACATGATACTACAGTGACTGGTGTTTAACATTGAGACTATGTGACATGTTAATAACATGATATTACCGTGACTGGTGTTTAGACTATGTGACATGTTAATGACATGATACTACCATGACTGGTGTTTAGACTATGTAACATGTTAATAACATGATATTACCATGACTGGTGTTTAGACTATGTAACATGTTAATGACATGATACTACAGTGACTGGTGTTTAGACTATGTGACATGTTAATAACATGATACTACAGTGACTGGTGTTTAACATTGAGACTATGTGGCATGTTAATAACATGATATTACCATGACTGGTGTTTAACATTGAGACTATGTGACATGTTAATAACATGCTATTACCATGACTGGTGTTTAGACTATGTGACATGTTAATAACATGATATTACCATGACTGGTGTTTAGACTATGTAACATGTTAATAACATGATGTTACAGTGACTGGTGTTTAACATTGAGACTATGTGACATGTTAATAACATGATACTACAGTGACTGGTGTTTAACATTGAGACTATGTGACATGTTAATGACATGATACTACAGAGACTGGTGTTTAGACTATGTGACATGTTAATGACATGATATTACCATGTCTGGTGTTTAGACTATGTAACATGTTAATAACATGATATTACCATGACTGGTGTTTAACATTGAGACTATGTGACATGTTAATGACATGATATTACCATGACTGGTGTTTAGACTATGTGACATGTTAATGACATGATACTACCATGACTGGTGTTTAGACTATGTAACATGTTAATAACATGATATTACCATGACTGGTGTTTAGACTATGTAACATGTTAATGACATGATACTACAGTGACTGGTGTTTAACATTGAGACTATGTGACATGTTAATAACATGATATTACAGTGACTGGTGTTTAACATTGCGACTATGTGACATGTTAATAACATGATACTACAATGACTGGTGTTGAACATTGAGACTATGTGACATGTTAATAACATGATACTACAGTGACTGGTGTTTAGACTATGTGACATGTTAATAACATGATACTACAGTGACTGGTGTTTAACATTGAGACTATGTGACATGTTAATAACATGATATTACCATGACTGGTGTTTAGACTATGTGACATGTTAATGACATGATACTACCATGACTGGTGTTTAGACTATGTAACATGTTAATAACATGATATTACCATGACTGGTGTTTAGACTATGTAACATGTTAATGACATGATACTACAGTGACTGGTGTTTAACATTGAGACTATGTGACATGTTAATAACATGATATTACAGTGACTGGTGTTTAACATTGCGACTATGTGACATGTCAATAACATGATACTACAGTGACTGGTGTTGAACATTGAGACTATGTGACATGTTAATAACATGATACTACAGTGACTGGTGTTTAGACTATGTGACATGTTAATAACATGATACTACAGTGACTGGTGTTTAACATTGAGACTATGTGGCATGTTAATAACATGATATTACCATGACTGGTGTTTAACATTGAGACTATGTGACATGTTAATAACATGCTATTACCATGACTGGTGTTTAGACTATGTGACATGTTAATAACATGATATTACCATGACTGGTGTTTAGACTATGTAACATGTTAATAACATGATGTTACAGTGACTGGTGTTTAACATTGAGACTATGTGACATGTTAATAACATGATACTACAGTGACTGGTGTTTAACATTGAGACTATGTGACATGTTAATGACATGATACTACAGAGACTGGTGTTTAGACTATGTGACATGTTAATGACATGATATTACCATGTCTGGTGTTTAGACTATGTAACATGTTAATAACATGATATTACCATGACTGGTGTTTAACATTGAGACTATGTGACATGTTAATGACATGATATTACCATGACTGGTGTTTAGACTATGTGACATGTTAATGACATGATACTACAGTGACTGGTGTTTAGACTATATGACATGTTAATAACATGATATTACCATGACTGGTGTTTAGACTATGTAACATGTTAATAACATGGTATTACCATGACTGGTGTTTAGACATTGAGACTATGTGACATGTTAATAACATGATACTACAGTGACTGGTGTTTAGACTATGTGACATGTTAATAACATGATACTACAGTGACTGGTGTTTAACATTGAGACTATGTGACATGTTAATAACATGATATTACCATGACTGGTGTTTAGACTATGTGACATGTTAATGACATGATACTACCATGACTGGTGTTTAGACTATGTAACATGTTAATAACATGATATTACCATGACTGGTGTTTAGACTATGTAACATGTTAATGACATGATACTACAGTGACTGGTGTTTAACATTGAGACTATGTGACATGTTAATAACATGATATTACAGTGACTGGTGTTTAACATTGCGACTATGTGACATGTTAATAACATGATACTACAGTGACTGGTGTTGAACATTGAGACTATGTGACATGTTAATAACATGATACTACAGTGACTGGTGTTTAGACTATGTGACATGTTAATAACATGATACTACAGTGACTGGTGTTTAACATTGAGACTATGTGGCATGTTAATAACATGATATTACCATGACTGGTGTTTAACATTGAGACTATGTGACATGTTAATAACATGCTATTACCATGACTGGTGTTTAGACTATGTGACATGTTAATAACATGATATTACCATGACTGGTGTTTAGACTATGTAACATGTTAATAACATGATGTTACAGTGACTGGTGTTTAACATTGAGACTATGTGACATGTTAATGACATGATACTACAGAGACTGGTGTTTAGACTATGTGACATGTTAATAACATGATATTACCATGACTGGTGTTTAGACTATGTGACATGTTAATAACATGATACTACAGTGACTGGTGTTTGACATTGAGACTATGTGACATGTTAATGACATGATACTACAGAGACTGGTGTTTAGACTATGTGACATGTTAATGACATGATATTACCATGTCTGGTGTTTAGACTATGTAACATGTTAATAACATGATATTACCATGACTGGTGTTTAACATTGAGACTATGTGACATGTTAATGACATGATATTACCATGACTGGTGTTTAGACTATGTGACATGTTAATGACATGATATTACCATGACTGGTGTTTAGACTATGTAACATGTTAATGACATGATACTACAGTGACTGGTGTTTAGACTATATGACATGTTAATAACATGATATTACCATGACTGGTGTTTAGACTATGTAACATGTTAATAACATGGTATTACCATGACTGGTGTTTAGACATTGAGACTATGTGACATGTTAATAACATGATACTACAGTGACTGGTGTTTAACATTGAGACTATGTGGCATGTTAATAACATGATATTACCATGACTGGTGTTTAACATTGAGACTATGTGACATGTTAATAACATGCTATTACCATGACTGGTGTTTAGACTATGTGACATGTTAATAACATGGTATTACCATGACTGGTGTTTAGACTATGTAACATGTTAATAACATGATATTACCATGACTGGTGTTTAACATTGAGACTATGTGACATGTTAATGACATGATATTACCATGACTGGTGTTTAGACTATGTGACATGTTAATGACATGATATTACCATGACTGGTGTTTAGACTATGTAACATGTTAATGACATGATACTACAGTGACTGGTGTTTAGACTATATGACATGTTAATAACATGATATTACCATGACTGGTGTTTAGACTATGTAACATGTTAATAACATGGTATTACCATGACTGGTGTTTAGACATTGAGACTATGTAACATGTTAATAACATGATGTTACAGTGACTGGTGTTTAACATTGAGACTATGTGACATGTTAATAACATGATACTACAGTGACTGGTGTTTAACATTGAGACTATGTGACATGTTAATGACATGATACTACAGTGACTGATGTTTAGACTATGTGACATGTTAATGACATGATATTACCATGTCTGGTGTTTAGACTATGTAACATGTTAATAACATGATATTACCATGACTGGTGTTTAACATTGAGACTATGTGACATGTTAATGACATGATATTACCATGACTGGTGTTTAGACTATGTGACATGTTAATGACATGATATTACCATGACTGGTGTTTAGACTATGTAACATGTTAATGACATGATACTACAGTGACTGGTGTTTAGACTATATGACATGTTAATAACATGATATTACCATGACTGGTGTTTAGACTATGTAACATGTTAATAACATGGTATTACCATGACTGGTGTTTAGACATTGAGACTATGTGACATGTTAATAACATGATACTACAGTGACTGGTGTTTAACATTGAGACTATGTGACATGTTAATAACATGATATTACCATGACTGGTGTTTAGACTATGTGACATGTTAATGACATGATACTACCATGACTGATGTTTAGACTATGTAACATGTTAATAACATGATATTACCATGACTGGTGTTTAGACTATGTAACATGTTAATGACATGATACTACAGTGACTGGTGTTTAGACATTGAGACTATGTGACATGTTAATAACATGATATTACAGTGACTGGTGTTTAACATTGAGACTATGTGACATGTTAATAACATGATATTACAGTGACTGGTGTTTAACATTGAGACTATGTGGCATGTTAATAACATGATATTACCATGACTGGTGTTTAACATTGAGACTATGTGACATGTTAATAACATGCTATTACCATGACTGGTGTTTAGACTATGTGACATGTTAATAACATGATATTACCATGACTGGTGTTTAGACTATGTAACATGTTAATAACATGATGTTACAGTGACTGGTGTTTAACATTGAGACTATGTGACATGTTAAGAACATGATACTACAGTGACTGGTGTTTAACATTGAGACTATGTGACATGTTAATAACATGATACTACAGTGACTGGTGTTTAGACTATGTGACATGTTAATAACATGATACTACAGTGACTGGTGTTTAACATTGAGACTATGTGACATTTTAATAACATGATATTACCATGACTGGTGTTTAACATTGAGACTATGTGACATGTTAATGACATGATATTACCATGACTGGTGTTTAGACTATGTGACATGTTAATGACATGATATTACCATGACTATGTGACATGTTAATAACATGATATTACCATGACTGGTGTTTAGACTATGTGACATGTTAATAACATGATATTACCATGACTGATGTTTAGACTATGTAACATGTTAATAACATGATATTACCATGACTGGGGTTCAGACTATGTGACATGTTAATAACATGATATTACCATGACTGGTGTTTAGACTATGTAACATGTTAATAACATGGTATTACCATGACTGGTGTTTAACATTGGGACTATGTGACATGTTAATAACATGATATTACCATGACTGGTGTTTAGACTATGTGACATGTTAATGACATGATATTACCATGACTGGTGTTTAGACTATGTAACATGTTAATAACATGATATTACCATGACTGGTGTTTAACATTGAGACTATGTGACATGTTAATGACATGATATTACCATGACTGGTGTTTAGACTATGTGACATGTTAATGACATGATATTACCATGACTGGTGTTTAGACTGTGTGGCATGTTAATGACATGATATTAACATGACTGGTGTTTAGACTATGTGACATGTTAATGACATGATATTACCATGACTGGTGTTTAGACTATGTGACATGTTAATAACATGATATTACCATGACTGGTGTTTAGACTATGTAACATGTTAATGACATGATACTACAGTGACTGGTGTTTAGACTATGTGACATGTTAATAACATGATATTACCATGACTGGTGTTTAGACTATGTGACATGTTAATAACATGGTATTACCATTACTGGTGTTTAGACATTGAGACTATGTGACATGTTAATAACATGATACTACAGTGACTGGTGTTTAACATTGAGACTATGTGACATGTTAATAACATGATATTACCATGACTGGTGTTTAGACTATGTGACATGTTAATGACATGATACTACCATGACTGGTGTTTAGACTATGTAACATGTTAGTAACATGATATTACCATGACTGGTGTTTAACATTGAGACTATGTGACATGTTAACAACATAATATTACCATGACTGGTGTTTAGACTATGTAACATGTTAATAACATGGTATTACCATGACTGGTGTTTAACATTGAGACTATGTGACATGTTAATAACATGATACTACAGGGACTGGTGTTTAGACTATGTGACATGTTAATAACATGATACTACAGTGACTGGTGTTTAACATTGACACTATGTGACATGTTAATAACATGATATTACAGTGACTGGTGTTTAACATTGAGACTATGTGACATGTTAATAACATGATACTACAGTGACTGGTGTTTAACATTGAGACTATGTGACATGTTAATAACATGATACTACAGTGACTGGTGTTTAGACTATGTGACATGTTAATAACATGATACTACAGTGACTGGTGTTTAACATTGAGACTATGCGACATGTTAATAACATGATATTACCATGACTGGTGTTTAACATTGAGACTATGTGACATGTTAATAACATGCTATTACCATGACTGGTGTTTAGACTATGTGACATGTTAATAACATGATATTACCATGACTGGTGTTTAGACTATGTAACATGTTAATAACATGATGTTACAGTGACTGGTGTTTAACATTGAGACTATGTGACATGTTAATAACATGCTATTACCATGACTGGTGTTTAGACTATGTGACATGTTAATAACATGATATTACCATGACTGGTGTTTAGACATTGAGACTATGTGACATGTTAATAACATGATATTACCATGACTGGTGTTTAGACTATGTAACATGTTAATAACATGATATTACCATGACTGGCGTTTAGACTATGTGACATGTTAATAACATGATATTACCATGACTGGTGTTTAGACTATGTGACATGTTAATAACATGATATTACCATGACTGGTGTTTAGACTATGTAACATGTTAATAACATGGTATTACCATAACTGGTGTTTAACATTGAGACTATGTGACATGTTAATTACATGATATTACAATGACTGGTGTTTAGACTATGTGACATGTTAATGACATGATATTACCATGACTGGTGTTTAGACTATGTAACATGATATTACCATGACTGGTGTTTAACATTGAGACTATGTGACATGTTAATGACATGATATTACCATGACTGGTGTTTAGACTATGTGACATGTTAATGACATGATACTACCATGACTGGTGTTTAGACTATGTGACATGTTAATGACATGATATTACCATGACTGGTGTTTAGACTATGTGACATGTTAATGACATGATATTACCATGACTGGTGTTTAGACTATGTGACATGTTAATAACATGATATTACCATGACTGGTGTTTAGACTATGTAACATGTTAATAACATGGTATTACCATGACTGGTGTTTAGACATTGAGACTATGTGACATGTTAATAACATGATACTACAGTGACTGGTGTTTAACATTGAGACTATGTGACATGTTAATAACATGATATTACCATGACTGGTGTTTAGACTATTTGACATGTTAATGACATGATACTACCATGACTGGTGTTTAGACTATGTAACATGTTAGTAACATGATATTACCATGACTGGTGTTTAACATTGAGACTATGTGACATGTTAATAACATGATATTACCATGACTGGTGTTTAGAATATTTAACATGTTAATGACATGATACTACAGTGACTGGTGTTTAGACTATGTGACATGTTAATAACATGATATTACCATGACTGGTGTTTAGACTATGTAACATGTTAATAACATGGTATTACCATGACTGGTGTTTAACATTGAGACTATGTGACATGTTAATGACATGATACTACAGTGACTGGTGTTGAACATTGAGACTATGTGACATGTTAATAACATGATACTACAGTGACTGGTGTTTAACATTGAGACTATGTGACATGTTAATAACATGATATTACCATGACTGGTGTTTAGACTATGTGACATGTTAATGACATGATACTACCATGACTGGTGTTTAGACTATGTAACATGTTAGTAACATGATATTACCATGACTGGTGTTTAACATTGAGACTATGTGACATGTTAATAACATAATATTACCATGACTGGTGTTTAGACTATGTAACATGTTAATAACATGGTATTACCATGACTGGTGTTTAACATTGAGACTATGTGACATGTTAATAACATGATACTACAGGGACTGGTGTTTAGACTATGTGACATGTTAATAACATGATACTACAGTGACTGGTGTTTAACATTGAGACTATGTGACATGTTAATAACATGATATTACAGTGACTGGTGTTTAACATTGAGACTATGTGACATGTTAATAACATGATACTACAGTGACTGGTGTTTAACATTGAGACTATGTGACATGTTAATAACATGATACTACAGTGACTGGTGTTTAGACTATGTGACATGTTAATAACATGATACTACAGTGACTGGTGTTTAACATTGAGACTATGCGACATGTTAATAACATGATATTACCATGACTGGTGTTTAACATTGAGACTATGTGACATGTTAATAACATGATATTACCATGACTGGTGTTTAGACTATGTGACATGTTAATAACATGATATTACCATGACTGGTGTTTAGACTATGTAACATGTTAATAACATGATGTTACAGTGACTGGTGTTTAACATTGAGACTATGTGACATGTTAATAACATGATATTACCATGACTGGTGTTTAGACATTGAGACTATGTGACATGTTAATAACATGATATTACAGTGACTGGTGTTTAACATTGAGACTATGTGACATGTTAATAACATGATATTACCATGACTGGTGTTTAGACTATGTAACATGTTAATAACATGATATTACCATGACTGGTGTTTAGACTATGTGACATGTTAATGACATGATATTACCATGACTGGTGTTTAGACTATGTAACATGATATTACCATGACTGGTGTTTAACATTGAGACTATGTGACATGTTAATGACATGATATTACCATGACTGGTGTTTAGACTATGTGACATGTTAATGACATGATACTACCATGACTGGTGTTTAGACTATGTGACATGTTAATGACATGATATTACCATGACTGGTGTTTAGACTATGTGACATGTTAATAACATGATATTACCATGACTGGTGTTTAACATTGAGACTATGTGACATGTTAATGACATGATATTACAGTGACTGGTGTTTAACATTGAGACTATGTGACATGTTAATAACATGATATTACCATGACTGGTGTTTAGACTATGTAACATGTTAATAACATGATACTACAGTGACTGGTGTTTAGACTATGTGACATGTTAATAACATGATATTACCATGACTGGTGTTTAGACTATGTAACATGTTAATAACATGGTATTACCATGACTGGTGTTTAGACATTGAGACTATGTGACATGTTAATAACATGATACTACAGTGACTGGTGTTTAACATTGAGACTATGTGACATGTTAATAACATGATATTACCATGACTGGTGTTTAGACTATTTGACATGTTAATGACATGATACTACCATGACTGGTGTTTAGACTATGTAACATGTTAGTAACATGATATTACCATGACTTACCATGACTGGTGTTTAACATTGAGACTATGTGACATGTTAATAACATGATATTACCATGACTGGTGTTTAGAATATGTAACATGTTAATGACATGATACTACAGTGACTGGTGTTTAGACTATGTGACATGTTAATAACATGATATTACCATGACTGGTGTTTAGACTATGTAACATGTTAATAACATGGTATTACCATGACTGGTGTTTAACATTGAGACTATGTGACATGTTAATGACATGATACTACAGTGACTGGTGTTGAACATTGAGACTATGTGACATGTTAATAACATGATACTACAGTGACTGGTGTTTAGACTATGTGACATGTTAATAACATGATACTACCATGACTGGTGTTTAGACTATGTGACATGTTAATGACATGATATTACCATGACTGGTGTTTAGACTATGTGACATGTTAATAACATGATATTACCATGACTGGTGTTTAACATTGAGACTATGTGACATGTTAATGACATGATATTACAGTGACTGGTGTTTAACATTGAGACTATGTGACATGTTAATAACATGATATTACCATGACTGGTGTTTAGACTATGTAACATGTTAATAACATGATACTACAGTGACTGGTGTTTAGACTATGTGACATGTTAATAACATGATATTACCATGACTGGTGTTTAGACTATGTAACATGTTAATAACATGGTATTACCATGACTGGTGTTTAGACATTGAGACTATGTGACATGTTACTAACATGATACTACAGTGACTGGTGTTTAGACTATGTGACATGTTAATAACATGATATTACCATGACTGGTCTTTAGACTATTTGACATGTTAATGACATGATACTACCATGACTGGTGTTTAGACTATGTAACATGTTAGTAACATGATATTACCATGACTGGTGTTTACCATTGAGACTATGTGACATGTTAATAACATGATATTACCATGACTGGTGTTTAGACTATGTAACATGTTAATAACATGATACTACAGTGACTGGTGTTTAACATTGAGACTATGTGACATGTTAATAACATGATATTACCATGACTGGTGTTTAACATTGAGACTATGTGACATGTTAATAACATGCTATTACCATGACTGGTGTTTAGACTATGTGACATGTTAATAACATGATATTACCATGACTGGTGTTTAGACTATGTAACATGTTAATAACATGATGTTACAGTGACTGGTGTTTAACATTGAGACTATGTGACATGTTAATAACATGATACTACAGTGACTGGTGTTTAACATTGAGACTATGTGACATGTTAATAACATATTACTACAGTGACTGGTGTTTAGACTATGTGACATGTTAATAACATGATACTACAGTGACTGGTGTTTAACATTGAGACTATGTGACATGTTAATAACATGATATTACCATGACTGGTGTTTAGACTATGTGACATGTTAATGACATGATACTACCATGACTGGTGTTTAGACTATGTAACATGTTAGTAACATGATATTACCATGACTGGTGTTTAACATTGAGACTATGTGACATGTTAATAACATGATATTACCATGACTGGTGTTTAGACTATGTGACATGTTAATGACATGATACTACCGGGACTGGTGTTTAGACTATGTGACATGTTAATAACATGATACTACAGTGACTGGTGTTTAACATTGAGACTATGTGACATGTTAATAACATGATATTACCATGACTGGTGTTTAACATTGAGACTATGTGACATGTTAATAACATGATACTACAGTGACCCACTGCTAAATGACGTAAATGACTGGTGATGAAACCTGGTGATTAGAAAATACCCTCGTCAGGGATCATGGGACAATCGCAGCTGTTGAGCTGCTCAAGGTCCTCTCTGCATCACTTTACCATAGGGGACAGCCAATCACAATCAGCCACTTTTACAGCTCTCTCTACCTCACAGGGCTCTAATCACTCCACCAATCAGCCACTTCACTGCTCTCTCTACCTCACAGGGCTCTAATCACTCCACCAATCAGCCACTTCACTGCTCTCTCAACCTCACAGGGCTCTAATCACTCCACCAATCAGCCACTTTTACAGCTCTCTCTACCTCACAGGGCTCTAAGCACTCCACCAATCAGCCACTTTTACAGCTCTCTCTACCTCACAGGGCTCTAATCACTCCACCAATCAGCAACTCTCTCTGCAGGACTAACCCATTTAATTCAACTGTAGGTCTACAGGACTAACACATTTAATTCAACTGTAGACCAACAGGACTAACCCATTTAATTAATAAACTGTAGGACTACAGGACTAACCCATTTAATTCAACTGTAGGACTACAGGACTAACACATTTAATTAAACTGTAGGACTACATGACTAACCCATTTAATTAAACTGTAGGACTACAGGACTAACCCATTTAATTAAACTGTAGGACTACAGGACTAACACATTTAATTAAACTGTAGGACTACATGACTAACCCATTTCATTAAACTGTAGGTCTACAGGACTAACCCATTTAATTCAACTGTAGGTCTACAGGACTAACACATTTAATTCAACTGTAGACCAACAGGACTAACCCATTTCATTAAACTGTAGGTCTACAAGATTAACCCATTTAATTAAACTGTAGTTCTACAAGATTAACCCATTTAATTAAACTGTAGGTCTACAAGACTAACACATTTAATTCAACTGTAGGTCTACAGGACTAACCCATTTAATTAAACTGTAGTTCTACAAGACTAACACATTTAATTAAACTGTAGGTCTACAAGACTAACACATTTAATTCAACTGTAGGTCTACAGGACTAACCCATTTAATTAAACTGTAGGACTACATGACTAACCCATTTCATTCAACTGTAGTTCTACATGACTAACCCATTTAATTAAACTGTAGGACTACATGACTAACCCATTTAATTAAACTGTAGGACTACAGGACTAACACATTTAATTAAACTGTAGGACTACAGGACTAACACATTTAATTAAACTGTAGGACTACATGACTAACCCATTTAATTAAACTGTAGGACTACAGGACTAACCCATTTAATTAAACTGTAGGACTACAGGACTAACACATTTAATTAAACTGTAGGACTACATGACTAACCCATTTCATTAAACTGTAGGTCTACAGGACTAACCCATTTAATTCAACTGTAAGTCTACAGGACTAACACATTTAATTCAACTGTAGACCAACAGGACTAACCCATTTCATTAAACTGTAGGTCTACAAGATTAACCCATTTAATTAAACTGTAGTTCTACAAGATTAACCCATTTAATTAAACTGTAGGACTACATGACTAACCCATTTCATTCAACTGTAGTTCTACATGACTAACCCATTTAATTAAACTGTAGGACTACATGACTAACCCATTTAATTAAACTGTAGGACTACAGGACTAACACATTTAATTAAACTGTAGGACTACAGGACTAACACATTTAATTAAACTGTAGTTCTACATGACTAACCCATTTAATTAAACTGTAGGACACCAGGACTAACACATTTAATTAAACTGTAGTTCTACATGACTAACCCATTTAATTAAACTGTAGGACTACAGGACTAACACATTTAATTAAACTGTAGGACTACAGGACTAACACATGTAATTAAACTGTAGTTCTACATGACTAACCCATTTAATTAAACTGTAGGACTACAGGACTAACACATTTAATTAAACTGTAGGACTACAGGACTAACACATTTAATTAAACTGTAGTTCTACATGACTAACCCATTTAATTAAACTGTAGGACTACATGACTAACCCATTTAATTAAACTGTAGTTCTACATGACTAACCCATTTAATTAAACTGTAGGACTACATGACTAACCCATTTAATTAAACTGTAGTTCTACATGACTAACCCATTTAATTAAACTGTAGGACTACAGAATTAACCCATTTAATTAAACTGTAGGACTACATGACTAACCCATTTAATTAAACTGTAGGACTACAGGACTAACACATTTAATTAAACTGTAGGACTACAGGACTAACACATTTAATTAAACTGTAGGACTACAGGACTAACACATTTAATTAAACTGTAGGACTACATGACTAACCCATTTAATTAAACTGTAGGACTACAGGACTAACACATTTAATTAAACTGTAGGACTACAGGACTAACACATTTAATTAAACTGTAGGACTACATGACTAACCCATTTAATTAAACTGTAGGACTACAGGACTAACCCATTTAATTAAACTGTAGGACTACAGGACTAACACATTTAATTAAACTGTAGGACTACATGACTAACCCATTTCATTAAACTGTAGGTCTACAGGACTAACCCATTTAATTCAACTGTAAGTCTACAGGACTAACACATTTAATTCAACTGTAGACCAACAGGACTAACCCATTTCATTAAACTGTAGGTCTACAAGATTAACCCATTTAATTAAACTGTAGTTCTACAAGATTAACCCATTTAATTAAACTGTAGGACTACATGACTAACCCATTTCATTCAACTGTAGGACTACATGACTAACCCATTTAATTAAACTGTAGGACTACAGGACTAACACATTTAATTAAACTGTAGGACTACAGGACTAACACATTTAATTAAACTGTAGTTCTACATGACTAACCCATTTAATTAAACTGTAGGACTACAGGACTAACACATTTAATTAAACTGTAGTTCTACATGACTAACCCATTTAATTAAACTGTAGGACTACAGGACTAACACATTTAATTAAACTGTAGGACTACAGGACTAACACATTTAATTAAACTGTAGTTCTACATGACTAACCCATTTAATTAAACTGTAGGACTACAGGACTAACACATTTAATTAAACTGTAGGACTACAGGACTAACACATTTAATTAAACTGTAGTTCTACATGACTAACCCATTTAATTAAACTGTAGGACTACATGACTAACCCATTTAATTAAACTGTAGTTCTACATGACTAACCCATTTAATTAAACTGTAGGACTACATGACTAACCCATTTAATTAAACTGTAGTTCTACATGACTAACCCATTTAATTAAACTGTAGGACTACAGAACTAACCCATTTAATTAAACTGTAGGACTACATGACTAACCCATTTAATTAAACTGTAGGACTACAGGACTAACACATTTAATTAAACTGTAGGACTACAGGACTAACCCATTTAATTAAACTGTAGTTCTACATGACTAACCCATTTAATTAAACTGTAGGACTACAGGACTAACACATTTAATTAAACTGTAGGACTACAGGACTAACACATTTAATTAAACTGTAGGACTACATGACTAACCCATTTCATTAAACTGTAGGTCTACAGGACTAACCCATTTAATTCAACTGTAAGTCTACAGGACTAACACATTTAATTCAACTGTAGACCAACAGGACTAACCCATTTCATTAAACTGTAGGTCTACAAGATTAACCCATTTAATTAAACTGTAGTTCTACAAGATTAACCCATTTAATTAAACTGTAGGACTACATGACTAACCCATTTCATTCAACTGTAGGACTACATGACTAACCCATTTAATTAAACTGTAGGACTACAGGACTAACACATTTAATTAAACTGTAGGACTACAGGACTAACACATTTAATTAAACTGTAGTTCTACATGACTAACCCATTTAATTAAACTGTAGGACTACAGGACTAACACATTTAATTAAACTGTAGTTCTACATGACTAACCCATTTAATTAAACTGTAGGACTACAGGACTAACACATTTAATTAAACTGTAGGACTACAGGACTAACACATTTAATTAAACTGTAGTTCTACATGACTAACCCATTTAATTAAACTGTAGGACTACAGGACTAACACATTTAATTAAACTGTAGGACTACAGGACTAACACATTTAATTAAACTGTAGTTCTACATGACTAACCCATTTAATTAAACTGTAGGACTACATGACTAACCCATTTAATTAAACTGTAGTTCTACATGACTAACCCATTTAATTAAACTGTAGGACTACATGACTAACCCATTTAATTAAACTGTAGTTCTACATGACTAACCCATTTAATTAAACTGTAGGACTACAGAACTAACCCATTTAATTAAACTGTAGGACTACATGACTAACCCATTTAATTAAACTGTAGGACTACAGGACTAACACATTTAATTAAACTGTAGGACTACAGGACTAACACATTTAATTAAACTGTAGTTCTACATGACTAACCCATTTAATTAAACTGTAGGACTACATGACTAACCCATTTAATTAAACTGTAGTTCTACATGACTAACCCATTTAATTAAACTGTAGGACTACATGACTAACCCATTTAATTAAACTGTAGTTCTACATGACTAACCCATTTAATTAAACTGTAGGACTACAGAACTAACCCATTTAATTAAACTGTAGGTCTACAAGACTAACACATTTAATTCAACTGTAGGTCTACAGGACTAACCCATTTAATTAAACTGTAGACCAACATGACTAACCCATTTAATTAAACTGTAGGTCGACATGACTAACCCATTTAATTAAACTGTAGGTCGACATGACTAACCCATTTAATTAAACTGTAGGTCGACATGACTAACCCATTTCATTCAACTGTAGACCAAGAGGACTAACCAACTAACACAACTGTCCAAGATGATATTGACTTGCCTCTAAATTACAAAATTATGTATCAATAGAGAACAGAATCCATGCACCTGCAAAGCTGTACCAACTTCCACTACCAGGGACTATGTAATTGACCCCTAACAGGAATTGGATTGACCCAACCGCAGCCAAACAAATTCCTAATTAGTTTGACTAATTGCACCAGGAGACAATTAGCCAGGTGTGTAGACTAGACTAGTTGATAAACTAACAGGTGACCCAACTCCAGTGTGTTGGATTAGCATTGAGAGACAGAGAAACACAGGTGCAGTATAATGTGCAACCTACGCTACTCCTCTGGCGCCATAAATATGGAAATAGACCAATGAGGGGGGTCCTTGGAGATGCACACACATGCAGGCATGCATACACTCAAATCAGGCACACACACACACACACAGACACTTGCACAGACTAGCACACACACACCGGAGGGGGGCCACGCCAAATGAGGTGTGCCCATCTGTGATACGTTTCATATGAATCTAGAAATAATAGCTCTGGTATAGGGAGGAGGGAGGGAGAGCGGGAGGGAAAGGAGGGGGTAATGTATTCTGAAGTGCACAAGGTGATTTTTCTGGGACGACAGCCCTAATGAACCTCCAAGGACTTGCGCAGGACTTGCGCGGGGGGGGGGGGGGGGGGTCTCACAGATGCTCATTTAACCTCCCTCCCTCCCTCCTCTCTCTCTCTTTCATCTCTCTTTCCTCCCCTTCCTACGTGTGTACCACTTGGGGCCGGAGTCCTGAGCCCGTAACTCTGAGGAAAGTGGGAAGGTGGAGGTCGGAACTCGGGAGGAAGACCCACGTGGGAATGCTGCTCCTTCACAGTTCTCACAAAATGATGCCAGAGAAATTCCTCCTCCTTCCCTCCCTTCATACCTCCCACCTTGCACGCACCTACATCCCCTGCAGAGTGTCGAGCGAGCAGAAGCCACGCGGTGAGAAAATTAAGCAATTTCCCTGAGAAGGAGAAGCCTGGAAAAGCCCTGGCACGGCTGTGAAAGTGGGTTAGCAGCCGTTGTTACGACAATCTTAATCACCTCGCTTATCCCTTTCATGAATAGATATTACATTTAAGAGGCCGGGCCCAAGACAGTCGTGTTTTTTTCTTTTAATATAATTTACCTAGGAGTAGGGGAATGCATTGAATGCATTACCCATAATTCACTGCCTGCTGAGGGCTCAGTGGGGTTTGAAACTTGGGAGGAAAAAAAATCTCTCGCCGTCTCTTTTTCTGGAGAAATTGGCGTTACAGAAGAACACCTGGACTATGCTGATGATTCAATCACCAGAACGGCAGCAGCTAGCGCGGCCTGCTGCCGACACACACCTGACTAGATTGATGTTTTAACAAAAGGCCCAATAACCGTAAGTGGTGGTACAATGGGGAGAGTGAGTTACTGTCACATTAAGGCCCTGGGATCTACTAGAGAGAGGACAGACAGTTAATGGTGGTGGAAGGATTTGTCACCTACGTTTAATGAAGAGGCGTAAAACAGTTAAGTTGCATGTTAATGAGGTGGTTTTAGACTGGTGAACCAGGAGGGATGGATAGACGTCAGAGGGTTAAGTGGTAAGATCCAGACCAGTAAAGGTTCAAATCCTAGATAATAAAGGTGGATTTGTGTATTCACAGCTTGGGTCATAATGGATTGATAATGAGGTTATTTAACTATAAGCTATATCCTGCTTGTAACACCATTATGCTGCTTATAGCGCCAGAAACTGTCACGACTTCCTCCGAAGTCGGTCTCTATCCTTGTTCGGCGGTCGACATCACCGGTCTTCTAGCCATCGCCGATCCACCTTCCATTTTCCATTTGTTTTGTCTTGTCTTCCCACACACCTGGTTTCAATTCCATCAATTCCATGTTGTGTATTTAACCCTCTGTTCCCCACATGTCCTTGTCCGGTATTGTTTATTGTAAGTGCGTGTGCACGTTATGTCTGGGGTTTTTGTCCCATTATATATATTGTTTATGTTCACTGTGATTTTTAACATTAAACTGCGCCGTTGTAACACAGTCTTTGCTCTCCTGCGCCTTACTTCTCTACCGCCAGTACGCACGCCTTACCAAAACACTACGATAACATAGGCCCATGAGTATAGTCAATGCTGAGATGATTCATACAGGTGACTGTTCAAAACTGTGTCAGTCAGGGTCAAAAATATAATGGATTCTGACCTTGGACCTCTTTTAGACTTTTTGAGGTAGAGCATGTGGGTGCAATGAATACCAAACTCTCTAGTCTAGGTGACCTGAACGCGCCAAGCCTGTCTCATCTCACCCAACGCTGTTCCCACCGCCTCTTATCTTCTACGTCAACCCAGCGACAAGAGAAACAAATTCACCTTGTGATTGGTAATGGGAGGTTGTCAACCTGTCTGTGGCGCTGTAGCTCTATAATTACCTTCTTTGTTCAATTCCCTTCTTCCGTTTCCCCCTCCACACTTTGAGAAAACAAAACCGGAGGTGTTCAACGGTGCGTCCCAAGTGGCACCCTACTCCCTACATGGGATAGGATACGTACAGGCCCTGGTCAAAAGCAGTGTTCTATAAAGGGAATAGGGTGCCATTTGGAACGCACAGGTCCAGAGCAGAGGTGTTCATTATTACTGATTACACACCCACTTAAAGTTGGGCTGGAGGGAGGGATGGAGGGATGGAGGGCAGAAGAGGGGGAAAAAGAGCTTTACTTGACAGGAAATTATCTTATTTTGACATATATTTCAAAACATCCCCTGATCCCATAAGCTGTGATGAGGAGAGGAACGAAATAGAGAGAGAGGGTTTGTGTGTGTGTGTGTGTGTGTGTGTACGCTCCTTGTTCCTCATTCTTCGTTCATTTTCATAAAGGCTTCAATCACTTGCTGTTACCCTTCAGGGAAGACATCCGAGTTTAACATGCTACGATGCTAACAATACTGAGCCCTATGGTGAAACTGCAATATTTGTCCTCCTGAAGAGCCATGGCATCAGCCCCAGGAGGAGACAGAATGGAGGCTCAGTGCCACCACTGAAATCAACGCTTATCTCATTATCATGCACCTTGAGTGATGACCACAGGAGATATATTTTGCCTCTGCCAAAGCTTATTAGTGACAACAGTTTGGCCCACACAGTGGTTTTTAGGATCCTTAAAAAGTGTATGCATGCACACAGAAATAACATTTGTTCTTAAAGGGGTACAAACGCTTGTCACTGTTGTGGTGCCCTGTAAGGTATATTCTTTGTACCTTTAGTTCTAGGTACATAATTGTACCCTTGCAGTTTGTGCCTTAAAATAGCCAATAGTGTACCTTAAGGGAAAAGATGGTTCCTTTTAAGTGGGAAAAATGTACCTCTAAAAAGGTTCTGGGGTGTTGTTTTAAAAACTATATTTGCATATTTCCCAGGGCGCCTTTCAGATAAATGTTTGAGTTATCAGTACCACCCATGACTGGGTTTGCTAGTGACAGAGGCATGGTTGTTGCATTCATGGCTTTCAGTCTTGTAGCTTTCACCAACTGAGTGCCTAAGTGAACATTTTAGAATGGAAATTAAACACTTAATGACAATACATATATCATATACGGCCATACTTTGAAAGTCCATTTTTACCCCAACACAGTGATCTGAAACTGCTGGATTGCAGGCCACATCAGTCAAGTCACATTATGCTGGCTTGCAAAGTGCTTTTTAATTCCTATTGAAATCCAGCCAGAGTTAGGATATAAAAAAATGTGAACTTTTAATCAATTGCAACCTGCATTTAGAACGACTGCCAAGGTAGACAAATTGATTAACAATCTAAACGGGAAAAATCTCAGTAACGGGTGCAAGAAGTCCAACTACTAACAAATTGGATTAGTTTAGAAAAATGTATGTTATTTATCCTTATATTATTTTTCACTGTATATAGACTTTCTTTTTTTTCTATTGTGTAATTGACTCTACGTTTGTTTATTCCATGTGTAACTCTGTGTTGTTGTTTGTGTCGCACTGCTTTGCTTTATCTTGGCCAGGTCGCAGTTGTAAATGAGAACTTGTTCTCAACTAGCTAACCTGGTTAAATAAAGGTGAAATAAATACATTCATATTTGTGTAGCATAATAATAATAATAATCAATCAATTTTCATGAAAAAACACACATATTGAAACAAACAATTCTGAAAATCCCCCTGCAATAGAGCATGCCGGGCGGTACCCTAAAAGGTACCGAACAGTGCCATGTGAAATCATTATGTGTACCTTTGAAGGTACATTGTGCATTTTGATATTTTTCTACCCCAGGGAACAAGAGCGTAGGCATAGACACGCAGGCGCACACACACACAAACACACACAATCATGTATGTCAATAAGCTTCAGACTAACAAATATAACCACTGGGCAAAAAATGATTGAATCACTATATAATATACAATAATAATAATAATAATAATAAATGCTATTTAGCAGACTTTTATCCAAAGTGACTTACGGTGAGGCCTGCATACATTCTACGTATGGTTGGGCCCGGGAAACGACGTCACTTCAACAAAAACATTCAATGTGATGACGTTGAATCCACGTGGAAAACTGATTGGACTTGAAACACGTCATCAACGTCAGGACATTTTCTATTATTCCACACAACTTGGAACCTAATTTCAATGACATGGTGACATTTTCTATTTATTTCACGTTAGTTGACAATTCAACCAAATGTAAACCAAAACTAGAAATGACCTGTGTGTCCAGAGGGGTAGAATGCAGAGAAGTGGAGCATGAGGAGTGGAGGTTAGTGGAGGATGGATGAGGATAATTGAGGACACAGGTAAAGGGAAAACAGAGAGAGAATGAATGAGAAAGCAAATAGGAGAGGGGGAAAGAAAGAGAACGAGATAGACAGCGAGAACGAGGAGAGGATGAAGGAGCAGCATTCTAAGAATGAGTGAGTGAACTAAAGAGAGAAGAAAGCTGTATCTACAGCAGGGAAGGCCAACTCCAGTCCTCAGAGGCCTGATTGGTGTCACACTGTTGCCCCAGCCCCAGCTAACACACCTGACTCCAATAATCAACTAATCCGTATAGAACACAATTAGTTTAATCACCTGTGGTGATGGGGGGGGGAAAGGGTGACAGCACTTTGGCCACCGAAGCCTGGATCTTCCTATGATCTACAGTAAATGTAGAGCTCACCAGCTCCGGTCAGTCCATCTCCTCCGGTCAGCGGCTCCCCCTCCTCTTCCATCATGTCCACCCTGCACTCATGGCCGAGGTGCCGTGTCCCACCGTCCTCCATATCCACGGCTCTCCCTCCTCCTCCTCCTCCTCCTCCTCCAAGGAATGCCACGGTCCAGTCCAGCTCAGTCCCGGCTAGCGCTTCCTCACAAATCCTTGCGAAAGGCTATGAGGCAGATAGGATCGTCTCTCACTCTCTCACTGTCGCGCCGCTCTCTCTGGCAGCATAAAATACGCCTTTAAAAACAGAGGAGAGAGGGAAGTGGGGGTCCAAGAGTGGGGAGGGAAGGGTGGGAGAGAGGGAGGGGATGAGGGACTGAAGCAGGGAATGAAAGAGAAGGCAGGACAGAATTGATGTTAGGTGCGATAAACAGCTCAATCCATCAATCTTGTGCTGTCAGATGGAGCACCTAGACTAGACTGGTGGAGGCAGGCAGGATGGGACGCTGACGTTCTCTCTCTCCTCTCCTCTCTCTCTCTAACGCACTGCCACAGCTAGATCTAGACAATGCAGCAGGGGACTCTCTCTTTCCCTGTGTGTTCCTCTCTCGCTCTCCCTCCCCTTTCTCTCTGTTCTTCTCTCTCTCTCTAAGAAAGGCAATTAACAAGACTATGACACAAGACTATGACTGCTGGGCTCCTTATGGGAGATCTGCCATACAGCAGGTGAGGCTAGCTGATGCATACGGCAGAGCACATGAAAACATAGAGAGAGAGAGAGGGATAGAGAGAGAGAGGGAGGGGGGAAGAGAGGGAGAGAGAGAGAGAGGGAGAGAGAGGGAGAGAGAGAGGGAGAGGGAGAGGGAGAGAGAGAGAGAGACGGGGAGAGAGAGGGAGAGAGAGAGAGAGAGAGAGAGAGACGGAGAGAGAGAGAGAGAGGGGAGGTAGGGAAAGCGAGAGAGAGGAGGAAGGGAAAGAGAGAGAGAGAGAGCTGTACTTCCTAACCTCCTGCCAAATGTACAACCATATTAGAGACACATATTTCCCTCAGATTACACAGACCCACAAAGAATTTGAAAACAAATCCAATTTTGATAAACTCCCATACCTACTGGGTGAAACACCACAGTGTGCCATCACAGCAGCAATATTTGTGACCTGTTGCCACAAGAAAAGGCCAACCAGTGAAGAACAAACACCAGTGTAAATACAACCTATATTCATGTTTAATTTCCCTTTTGTACTTTAACTATTTGCACATCATTACAACACTGAATATATATACATAATATGATATTTGAAATGTCTTTATTCTTTTGGAACTTTTGAAAGTGTAAAGTCCACCGTTAATTTGAATTGTTTATTTCATGTTAGTTTATTATCTCTTTCACTTGCTTTGGCAATGTAAACATATGTTTCACATGCCAATAAGCCCTTAAATTGAAATTGAAATTGAGAGAGAAAGACCAGGGGAATAGCTGTGTTGGATATCCCTGTGGGTTTTTTTATGAGAGAAGATGTGCAGTGCTGGGGAACGGTTCTGAGGATGGTGCAGTGTTGGGGAACGGTTCTGAGGATGGTGCAGTGTTGGGGAACGGTTCTGAGGATGGTGCAGTGTTGGGGAACGGTTCTGAGGATGGTGCAGTGTTGGGGAACGGTTCTCAGGATGGTGCAGTGTTGGGGAACGGTTCTGAGGATGGTGCAGTGCTGGGAACAGTTCTGAGGATGGTGCAGTGTTGGGGAACGGTTCTGAGGATGTTGCAGTGTTGGGGAACAGTTCTGAGGATGGTGCAGTGTTGGGGAACTGTTCTGAGGATGGTGCAGTGCTGGGAACGGTTCTGAGGATGGTGCAGTGCTGGGAACGGTTCTGAGGATGGTGCAGTGTTGGGGAACGGTTCTGAGGATGGTGCAGTGCTGGGAACGGTTCTGAGGATGGTGCAGTGCTGGGAACGGTTCTGAGGATGGTGCAGTGCTGGGGAACAGTTCTGAGGATGTTGCAGTGCTGGGAACAGTTCTGAGGATGGTGCAGTGTTGGGGAACGGTTCTGAGGATGGTGCAGTGCTGGGAATGGTTCTGAGGATGGTGCAGTGCTGGGGAACGGTTCTGAGGATGGTGCAGTGCTGGGAACAGTTCTGAGGATGGTGCAGTGTTGGGGAACGGTTCTGAGGATGGTGCAGTGTTGGGAACGGTTCTGAGGATGGTGCAGTGTTGGGAACAGTTCTGAGGATGGTGCAGTGCTGGGAACGGTTCTGAGGATGGTGCAGTGCTGGGAACGGTTCTGAGGATGGTGCAGTGTTGGGGAACAGTTCTGAGGATGGTGCAGTGGTGGGGAACGGTTCTGATGATGGTGCAGTGTTGGGGAACGGTTCTGAGGATGGTGCAGTGTTGGGGAACGGTTCTGAGGATGGTGCAGTGCTGGGAACAGTTCTGAGGATGTTGCAGTGCTGGGAACAGTTCTGAGGATGTTGCAGTGCTGGGAACAGTTCTGAGCATGGTGCAGTGCTGGGGAACAGTTCTGAGGATGGTGCAGTGCTGGGAACGGTTCTGAGGATGGTGCAGTGCTGGGAACAGTTCTGAGGATGTTGCAGTGCTGGGAACAGTTCTGAGGATGGTGCAGTGTTGGGGAACGGTTCTGAGGATGGTGCAATGCTGGGGAACAGTTCTGAGGATGGTGCAGTGTTGGGGAACGGTTCTGAGGATGGTTCAGTGTTGGGGAACAGTTCTGAGGATGGTGCAGTGTTGGGGAACGGTTCTGAGGATGGTGCAGTGCTGGAAACAGTTCTGAGGATGTTGCAGTGCTGGGAACAGTTCTGAGGATGTTGCAGTGCTGGGAACAGTTCTGAGGATGGTGCAGTGTTGGGGAACGGTTCTGAGGATGGTGCAGTGCTGGGGAACAGTTCTGAGGATGTTGCAGTGCTGGGAACAGTTCTGAGGATGGTGCAGTGTTGGGAACGGTTCTGAGGATGGTGCAGTGCTGGGAACGGTTCTGAGGATGGTGCAGTGCTGGGAACGGTTCTGAGGATGGTGCAGTGCTGGGGAACAGTTCTGAGGATGGTGCAGTGCTGGGGAACGGTTCTGAGGATGGTGCAGTGTTGGGGAACGGTTCTGAGGATGGTGCAGTGCTGGGGAACGGTTCTGAGGATGGTGCAGTGTTGGGGAACGGTTCTGAGGATGGTGCAGTGCTGGGGAACGGTTCTGAGGAGGGTGTAGCATGACAACTCCTCCAGCAGGTACTACAGGTTGGTACAGGACAGAGGGATAGAGAGAAGGATAAAGATGGAGTGTGCTCCCCAGCTCATTATTATTAACTGAGCTACTTCCAGCATCATTCGACAAACACCTCATTGATTAGCCAAGGTGTGTGTGTGTGTCTGTGTCTCTGAGTGTGTCTTCATGTGAGTTGGATTGAGAATCGAATGTGTTCATTTAAGAGTTTGTGAGTGTATTTATCCGCGTGTGTGTGTGTGTGTGTGTGTGTGTGTGTGTGTGTGTGTGTGTGTGTGTGTGTGTGTGTGTGTGTGTGTGTGTGTGTGTGTGTGTGTGTGTGTAGTCACATGCGCCAAATACAACTGGTGTCAACTTTACAGTGAAATGCTAACAAGAACAAAATAAAATATACACGAATGGGAGTACCAGGGAGTACCAGTATCAGATCACCGTGGCGCTATATACAGGGAGTACCAGTACCAGATCACTGTGGAGCTATATACAGGGAGTACCAGTACCAGATCACTGTGGAGCTATATACAGGGAGTACCAGTACCAGATCACTGTGGAGCTATATACAGGGATCACCAGTACCAGAACACTGTGGAGCTATATACAGGGAGTACCAGTACCAGATCAATGTGGAGCTATATACAGGGAGTACCAGTATCAGATCACCGTGGCGCTATATACAGGGAGTACCAGTATTAGATCACTGTGGAGCTATATACAGGGAGTACCAATACCAGATCAATGTGGAGCTATATACAGGGAGTACCAGTACCAGATCACTGTGGAGCTATATACAGGGAGTACCAGTACCAGATCACTGTGGAGCTACAGTATATACAGGGAGTACCAGTACCAGAACACTGTGGAGCTATATACAGGGAGTACCAGTACCAGATCAATGTGGAGTTATATACAGGGAGTACCAGTACCAGATCAATGTGGAGCTATATACAGGGAGTACCAGTACCAGATCACTCTGGAGCTATATACAGGGAGTACCAGTACCAGATCACTGTGGAGCTATATATAGGGAGTACCAGTACCAGATCACTATGGAGCTATATACAGGGAGTACCAGTACCAGATCACTGTGGAGCTATATACAGGGAGTACCAGTACCAGATCACTGTGGAGCTATATACAGGAAGTACCAGTACCAGATCAATTTGCAGAGGTACCAGGTACTTGAGGTTAGATATGTATATGAAAGCAGGATAAAGTGACTAGGCATCAGGATATATAATAATAAGATTAAAATAAAGAACAGTAGCTGCGTTAGCTGCAGAGTAGCAGCAGCTAACGATGAGTGTAAAAGTGTGTGTGTGTGTGGGGGGGGGGGGTGATGATGAAGCACTTTATCCTGCTTTCATATACATATCTAACCTGTACATGGGTGATGAAGGGGTATAAAAACAAACAACTCTCTCTCTCAATTCAATTACATTTCAATTCAATTCAAGGGCTTTATTGGCATGGGAAACATATGTTAACATTGCCAAAGCAAGTGAAGTAGATAATAAACAAAAGTGAAATAAACAATACAAATGACCAGTAAACATTACACTCACAGAGGTTACAAAAGAATTAAGACATTTCAGATGTCATATTATGTTTATATACCGTGTTGTAATGATGTGCAATTAGCTAGTCTCTCTCTCTCCTTCCTTCCTTTCTCAATTTCCTTCCCTTCACCCTCTTTCTCTCCTATCTCTTTCTCTTTTACCCCCTCCCTCTCGCCATCCTCCATCTTCTCAATACTGTGAAGGTTAGATCTAGTTATTTGGTCACCAAGGTCTTGGCAATATCTAAAATCAATGTTCATTCATATGATCGGGGAAAAGGCCTATGGGAAATTCCACGATAACAGAATCACTCAAGAGTTTTCACTTCAAAATATATGCCAAACAAAAACCATCGACTTCTAAGCTTAACAAGCAATACAACTATGCACAAGGACTAAGTTGAATAATTTACACAGACATTTTCACAAGAACACATTCACTGGAAGAACTGTGCAGATACAATGTTTGGTAACAGAATGATGGTAAACTCTCCCTCAGTTTAAATCTGTTACCAAACTATCTGTCCTTGTGCATAGAATTGTGGTGGGTGAAACATTGAAATCAATGGGGGGGGTTGTATACATTTTAAAGTGAAAAATCGAACTCTCTGTGTAATTCCGTTACCATGGAAATTCCCCTGTACATGAGGAAGGAATGTTCTGATCCAAAGCACAGTAAAGGTGCCGCCTTGGCCTGCCACATAGTATACAGTCAATATAAATGCAGGCAACACCACCCACATACAATAATGTACAATGTACTTTTTTCCACTAATTGGTCTTTTGACCAATCACATCAGATCTTTTCACATCAGATCTTTTTCAGAGTGGATCTGATTGGTCAAAAGACCAATAAGTGAATTGGGCTATGTGAATAATAAGTGAATGACTGCCTGTGTGAATGCCTATAAGTGAATGACTGCCTATGTGAATGCCTATAAGTGAATGACTGCCTATGTGAATGCCTATCAGTGAATGACTGCCTATGTGAATGCCTATCAGTGAATGACTGCCTATGTGAATGCCTATAAGTGAATGACTGCCTATGTGAATGCCTATAAGTGAATGACTGCCTATGTGAATGCCTATCAGTGAATGAATGCCTATAAGTGAATGACTGCCTATGTGAATGCCTATCAGTGAATGCCTGCCTATGTGAATGCCTATCAGTGAATGACTGCCTATGTGAATGCCTATCAGTGAATGCCTGCCTATGTGAATGCCTATAAGTGAATGACTGCCTATGTGAATGCCTATCAGTGAATGCCTGCCTATGTGAATGCCTATCAGTGAATGACTGCCTATGTGAATGCCTATCAGTGAATGCCTGCCTATGTGAATGCCTATCAGTGAATGACTGCATATGTGAATGCCTATCAGTGAATGACTGCCTATGTGAATGCCTATCAGTGAATGACTGCCTATGTGAATGCCTATAAGTGAATGACTGCCTATGTGAATAATAAGTGAATGACTGCCTATGTGAATAATAAGTGAACGACTGCCTGTGTGAATAATAAGTGAATGACTGCCTGTGTGAATAATAAGTGAATGACTGCCTGTGTGAATAATAAGTGAATGACTGCCTGTGTGAATAATAAGTGAATGACTGCCTATGTGAATAATAAGTGAATGACTGCCTGTGTGAATAATAAGTGAACGACTGCCTATGTGAATAATAAGTGAATGACTGCCTGTGTGAATAATAAGTGAATGACTGCCTGTGTGAATAATAACTGAATGACTGCCTGTGTGAATAATAAGTGAATGACTGCCTATGTGAATAATAAGTGAATGACTGCCTGTGTGAATAATAAGTGAACGACTGCCTATGTGAATAATAAGTGAATGACTGCCTGTGTGAATAATAAGTTAATGACTGCCTGTGTGAATAATAAGTGAATGACTGCCTGTGTGAATAATAAGTGAACGACTGCCTATGTGAATAATAAGTGAATGACTGCCTGTGTGAATAATAAGTGAACGACTGCCTATGTGAATAATAAGTGAATGACTGCCTGTGTGAATAATAAGTGAATGACTGCCTGTGTGAATAATAAGTGAACGACTGCCTATGTGAATAATAAGTGAATGACTGCCTGTGTGAATGCCTATAAGTGAATGACTGCCTGTGTGAATGCCTATCAGTGAATGACTGCCTGTGTGAATGCCTATCAGTGAATGACTGCCTATGTGAATAATAAGTGAATGACTGCCTGTGTGAATAATAAGTGAATGACTGCCTGTGTGAATAATAAGTGAATGACTGCCTATGTGAATAATAAGTGAATGACTGCCTGTGTGAATAATAAGTGAACGACTGCCTATGTGAATAATAAGTGAATGACTGCCTGTGTGAATAATAAGTGAATGACTGCCTGTGTGAATAATAAGTGAATGACTGCCTGTGTGAATAATAAGTGAATGACTGCCTGTGTGAATAATAAGTGAATGACTGCCTGTGTGAATAATAAGTGAACGACTGCCTATGTGAATAATAAGTGAATGACTGCCTGTGTGAATAATAAGTGAATGACTGCCTGTGTGAATAATAAGTGAATGACTGCCTGTGTGAATAATAAGTGAACGACTGCCTATGTGAATAATAAGTGAATGACTGCCTGTGTGAATAATAAGTGAACGACTGCCTATGTGAATAATAAGTGAATGACTGCCTGTGTGAATAATAAGTGAATGACTGCCTGTGTGAATAATAAGTGAATGACTGCCTGTGTGAATAATAAGTGAATGACTGCCTGTGTGAATAATAAGTGAATGACTGCCTGTGTGAATAATAAGTGAATGACTGCCTATGTGAATAATAAGGGAATGACTGCCTGTGTGAATAATAAGTGAATGACTGCCTGTGTGAATAATAAGTGAATGACTGCCTGTGTGAATAATAAGTGAATGACTGCCTGTGTGAATAGTAAGTGAATGACTGCCTGTGTGAATAATAAGTGAATGACTGCCTGTGTGAATAATAAGTGAATGACTGCCTGTGTGAATAATAAGTGAATGACTGCCTGTGTGAATAATAAGTGAATGACTGCCTGTGTGAATAATAAGTGAATGACTGCCTGTGTGAATAATAAGTGAATGACTGCCTATGTGAATAATAAGTGAATGACTGCCTGTGTGAATAATAAGTGAATGACTGCCTGTGTGAATAATAAGTGAATGACTGCCTGTGTGAATAATAAGTGAATGACTGCCTGTGTGAATAATAAGTGAATGACTGCCTGTGTGAATAATAAGTGAATGACTGCCTGTGTGAATAATAAGTGAATGACTGCCTGTGTGAATAATAAGTGAATGACTGCCTGTGTGAATAATAAGTGCATGACTGCCTATGTGAATAATAAGTGAATGACTGCCTGTGTGAATGCCTATAAGTGAATGACTGCCTGTGTGAATGCCTATCAGTGAATGACTGCCTGTGTGAATGCCTATCAGTGAATGACTGCCTATGTGAATAATAAGTGAATGACTGCCTGTGTGAATGCCTATAAGTGAATGACTGCCTGTGTGAATGCCTATCAGTGAATGACTGCCTGTGTGAATGCCTATCAGTGAATGACTGCCTATGTGAATAATAAGTGAATGACTGCCTGTGTGAATAATAAGTGAATGACTGCCTATGTGAATAATAAGTGAATGACTGCCTGTGTGAATAAGAAGTGAATGACTCCCTGTGTGAATAATAAGTGAATGACTGCCTGTGTGAATAATAAGTGAATGACTGCCTATGTGAATAATAAGTGAATGACTGCCTGTGTGAATAATAAGTGAATGACTGCCTATGTGAATAATAAGTGAATGCCTGCCTGTGTGAATGCCTATAAGTGAATGACTGCCTGTGTGAATGCCTATCAGTGAATGACTGCCTGTGTGAATGCCTATCAGTGAATGACTGCCTATGTGAATAATAAGTGAATGACTGCCTGTGTGAATGCCTATAAGTGAATGACTGCCTGTGTGAATGCCTATCAGTGAATGACTGCCTGTGTGAATGCCTATCAGTGAATGACTGCCTATGTGAATAATAAGTGAATGACTGCCTGTGTGAATAATAAGTGAATGACTGCCTATGTGAATAATAAGTGAATGACTGCCTGTGTGAATAATAAGTGAATGACTGCCTATGTGAATAATAAGTGAATGACTGCCTGTGTGAATAATAAGTGAATGACTGCCTGTGTGAATAGTAAGTGAATGACTGCCTGTGTGAATAATAAGTGAATGACTGCCTGTGTGAATAATAAGTGAATGACTGCCTATGTGAATAATAAGTGAATGACTGCCTGTGTGAATAATAAGTGAATGACTGCCTGTGTGAATAATAAGTGAATGACTGCCTGTGTGAATAATAAGTGAATGACTGCCTATGTGAATAATAAGTGAATGACTGCCTGTGTGAATAATAAGTGAATGACTGCCTGTGTGAATAATAAGTGAATGACTGCCTGTGTGAATAATAAGTGAACGACTGCCTATGTGAATAATAAGTGAATGACTGCCTGTGTGAATAATAAGTGAACAACTGCCTATGTGAATAATAAGTGAATGACTGCCTGTGTGAATAATAAGTGAATGACTGCCTGTGTGAATAATAAGTGAATGACTGCCTGTGTGAATAATAAGTGAATGACTGCCTGTGTGAATAATAAGTGAATGACTGCCTGTGTGAATAATAAGTGAATGACTGCCTATGTGAATAATAAGGGAATGACTGCCTGTGTGAATAATAAGTGAATGACTGCCTGTGTGAATAATAAGTGAATGACTGCCTGTGTGAATAATAAGTGAATGACTGCCTGTGTGAATAGTAAGTGAATGACTGCCTGTGTGAATAATAAGTGAATGACTGCCTGTGTGAATAATAAGTGAATGACTGCCTATGTGAATAATAAGTGAATGACTGCCTGTGTGAATAATAAGTGAACGACTGCCTATGTGAATAATAAGTGAATGACTGCCTGTGTGAATAATAAGTGAATGACTGCCTGTGTGAATAATAAGTGAATGACTGCCTGTGTGAATAATAAGTGAACGACTGCCTATGTGAATAATAAGTGAATGACTGCCTGTGTGAATAATAAGTGAACGACTGCCTATGTGAATAATAAGTGAATGACTGCCTGTGTGAATAATAAGTGAATGACTGCCTGTGTGAATAATAAGTGAATGACTGCCTGTGTGAATAATAAGTGAATGACTGCCTGTGTGAATAATAAGTGAATGACTGCCTGTGTGAATAATAAGTGAATGACTGCCTATGTGAATAATAAGGGAATGACTGCCTGTGTGAATAATAAGTGAATGACTGCCTGTGTGAATAATAAGTGAATGACTGCCTGTGTGAATAATAAGTGAATGACTGCCTGTGTGAATAGTAAGTGAATGACTGCCTGTGTGAATAATAAGTGAATGACTGCCTGTGTGAATAATAAGTGAATGACTGCCTATGTGAATAATAAGTGAATGACTGCCTGTGTGAATAATAAGTGAATGACTGCCTGTGTGAATAATAAGTGAATGACTGCCTGTGTGAATAATAAGTGAATGACTGCCTATGTGAATAATAAGTGAATGACTGCCTGTGTGAATAATAAGTGAATGACTGCCTGTGTGAATAATAAGTGAATGACTGCCTGTGTGAATAATAAGTGAATGACTGCCTGTGTGAATAATAAGTGAATGACTGCCTGTGTGAATAATAAGTGAATGACTGCCTGTGTGAATAATAAGTGAATGACTGCCTGTGTGAATAATAAGTGAATGACTGCCTGTGTGAATAATAAGTGCATGACTGCCTATGTGAATAATAAGTGAATGACTGCCTGTGTGAATGCCTATAAGTGAATGACTGCCTGTGTGAATGCCTATCAGTGAATGACTGCCTGTGTGAATGCCTATCAGTGAATGACTGCCTATGTGAATAATAAGTGAATGACTGCCTGTGTGAATGCCTATAAGTGAATGACTGCCTGTGTGAATGCCTATCAGTGAATGACTGCCTGTGTGAATGCCTATCAGTGAATGACTGCCTATGTGAATAATAAGTGAATGACTGCCTGTGTGAATAATAAGTGAATGACTGCCTATGTGAATAATAAGTGAATGACTGCCTGTGTGAATAAGAAGTGAATGACTGCCTGTGTGAATAATAAGTGAATGACTGCCTGTGTGAATAATAAGTGAATGACTGCCTATGTGAATAATAAGTGAATGACTGCCTGTGTGAATAATAAGTGAATGACTGCCTATGTGAATAATAAGTGAATGCCTGCCTGTGTGAATGCCTATAAGTGAATGACTGCCTGTGTGAATGCCTATCAGTGAATGACTGCCTGTGTGAATGCCTATCAGTGAATGACTGCCTATGTGAATAATAAGTGAATGACTGCCTGTGTGAATGCCTATAAGTGAATGACTGCCTGTGTGAATGCCTATCAGTGAATGACTGCCTGTGTGAATGCCTATCAGTGAATGACTGCCTATGTGAATAATAAGTGAATGACTGCCTGTGTGAATAATAAGTGAATGACTGCCTATGTGAATAATAAGTGAATGACTGCCTGTGTGAATAATAAGTGAATGACTGCCTATGTGAATAATAAGTGAATGACTGCCTGTGTGAATAATAAGTGAATGACTGCCTGTGTGAATAGTAAGTGAATGACTGCCTGTGTGAATAATAAGTGAATGACTGCCTGTGTGAATAATAAGTGAATGACTGCCTATGTGAATAATAAGTGAATGACTGCCTGTGTGAATAATAAGTGAATGACTGCCTGTGTGAATAATAAGTGAATGACTGCCTGTGTGAATAATAAGTGAATGACTGCCTATGTGAATAATAAGTGAATGACTGCCTGTGTGAATAATAAGTGAATGACTGCCTGTGTGAATAATAAGTGAATGACTGCCTGTGTGAATAATAAGTGAACGACTGCCTATGTGAATAATAAGTGAATGACTGCCTGTGTGAATAATAAGTGAACGACTGCCTATGTGAATAATAAGTGAATGACTGCCTGTGTGAATAATAAGTGAATGACTGCCTGTGTGAATAATAAGTGAATGACTGCCTGTGTGAATAATAAGTGAATGACTGCCTGTGTGAATAATAAGTGAATGACTGCCTGTGTGAATAATAAGTGAATGACTGCCTATGTGAATAATAAGGGAATGACTGCCTGTGTGAATAATAAGTGAATGACTGCCTGTGTGAATAATAAGTGAATGACTGCCTGTGTGAATAATAAGTGAATGACTGCCTGTGTGAATAGTAAGTGAATGACTGCCTGTGTGAATAATAAGTGAATGACTGCCTGTGTGAATAATAAGTGAATGACTGCCTATGTGAATAATAAGTTAATGACTGCCTGTGTGAATAATAAGTGAATGACTGCCTGTGTGAATAATAAGTGAATGACTGCCTGTGTGAATAATAAGTGAATGACTGCCTGTGTGAATAATAAGTGAATGACTGCCTGTGTGAATAATAAGTGAATGACTGCCTGTGTGAATAATAAGTGAATGACTGCCTGTGTGAATAATAAGTGAATGACTGCCTGTGTGAATAATAAGTGAATGACTGCCTGTGTGAATAATAAGTGAATGACTGCCTGTGTGAATAATAAGTGAATGACTGCCTGTGTGAATAATAAGTGAATGACTGCCTGTGTGAATAATAAGTGCATGACTGCCTATGTGAATAATAAGTGAATGACTGCCTGTGTGAATGCCTATAAGTGAATGACTGCCTGTGTGAATGCCTATCAGTGAATGACTGCCTGTGTGAATGCCTATCAGTGAATGACTGCCTATGTGAATAATAAGTGAATGACTGCCTGTGTGAATGCCTATAAGTGAATGACTGCCTGTGTGAATGCCTATCAGTGAATGACTGCCTGTGTGAATGCCTATCAGTGAATGACTGCCTATGTGAATAATAAGTGAATGACTGCCTGTGTGAATAATAAGTGAATGACTGCCTATGTGAATAATAAGTGAATGACTGCCTGTGTGAATAAGAAGTGAATGACTGCCTGTGTGAATAATAAGTGAATGACTGCCTGTGTGAATAATAAGTGAATGACTGCCTATGTGAATAATAAGTGAATGACTGCCTGTGTGAATAATAAGTGAATGACTGCCTATGTGAATAATAAGTGAATGCCTGCCTGTGTGAATGCCTATAAGTGAATGACTGCCTGTGTGAATGCCTATCAGTGAATGACTGCCTGTGTGAATGCCTATCAGTGAATGACTGCCTATGTGAATAATAAGTGAATGACTGCCTGTGTGAATGCCTATAAGTGAATGACTGCCTGTGTGAATGCCTATCAGTGAATGACTGCCTATGTGAATAATAAGTGAATGACTGCCTGTGTGAATAATAAGTGAATGACTGCCTATGTGAATAATAAGTGAATGACTGCCTGTGTGAATAATAAGTGAATGACTGCCTGTGTGAATAATAAGTGAATGACTGCCTGTGTGAATAATAAGTGAATGACTGCCTGTGTGAATGCCTATCAGTGAATGACTGCCTGTGTGAATAATAAGTGAATGACTGCCTGTGTGAATAATAAGTGAATGACTGCCTATGTGAATAATAAGTGAATGACTGCATGTGTGAATAATAAGTGAATGACTGCCTGTGTGAATAATAAGTGAATGACTGCCTGTGTGAATAATAAGTGAATGACTGCCTGTGTGAATAATAAGTGAATGACTGCCTGTGTGAATAATAAGTGAATGACTGCCTGTGTGAATAATAAGTGAATGACTGCCTATGTGAATAATAAGTGAATGACTGCCTGTGTGAATAATAAGTGAATGACTGCCTGTGTGAATAATAAGTGAATGACTGCCTGTGTGAATAATAAGTGAATGACTGCCTGTGTGAATAATAAGTGAATGACTGCCTGTGTGAATAATAAGTGAATGACTGCCTATGTGAATAATAAGTGAATGACTGCCTGTGTGAATAATAAGTGAATGACTGCCTATGTGAATAATAAGTGAATGACTGCCTGTGTGAATAATAAGTGAATGACTGCCTGTGTGAATAATAAGTGAATGACTGCCTGTGTGAATAATAAGTGAATGACTGCCTGTGTGAATAATAAGTGAATGACTGCCTGTGTGAATAATAAGTGAATGACTGCCTGTGTGAATAATAAGTGAATGACTGCTTGTGTGATTTAAGTCTTAAGACACGTGTCGATATAAGGTTAAATCATGCAGTGAAATAAAGAAAAGAAACGCAATAAAAACATTGTCGAGTGACTCATTCCAAACAACATCTACGTTGTATCTCAGGAAGGTAGATAGCTTAATCATTGCTAGAGAAAGACAGTAGGGAAGGTGAGATTTCACAAAGCCTAGTTGTGGCGCTCTGTCTAGCTGGTGTTGGGGGGGCAGAGAGGCGGAAATTAAGATGAATTGGCCATAGCTCTAAAAAGGAGGAGAGGAGGAGAGGAGGAGAGGAGCAACAGGACAGATGAATCCACTCTGCACCAGCTGGCATCCTCTCCTCCGTTGTATTCCATCCTCCTCTTCTTTCCTCTCTCTTTCACCTTCCGCTCTTCTTAAACCTCACCTGAGATGAATGTTCTCTTTTTCTGGATGAATGAGTTGTGGGTGGTTATTGTGGCAGACATACCACAAACAAATACAACCCCCCACCCCCAACGCACATACAAACAAGTCCGTAGAAGTAGAACAGACGTTGGGCCGCTGGTGTTGATACATTAACATTCTACAACGTTTCTTTTAAGGCGACATCGGTTGTCTTATTAGAGGTGGCTGGGAAAAATCAATAGGGAGCAAGGGGTGGAGAAAGCGAGCCTCACACAAAAGAGAGGAGAGGAGAACGAGAGAGGGAGGATAAACATGCCCTTTTTAGCTATTCGGGCCCCAAAGGCAGGCGAGTGGATCTCCACATTTACCCATTCCGATAGTATAGCACTCGAGGGCCGTTAGAATCCCTAATGCACTCGTTCACATTATTAACAGAGAGAGGCGAGGGAAGGAGCCGATAGCCTGATTCACACTGGAATCTCTCAGACTATGGCTGGAACGTTCGACAGCTCAGCCAGGGATACAATGCAATGGATTAGAATGAACGGCTGCAGTAAGACTAGAGCTGAGCCTTGGCCCGGGAAATTAAAAACTCAATTAAAAAGAAGCATTTTCCATTTTAGTGGAAAATATACATTCTTCAAATGTTATTTGTCATCTGTCCCTTTCCTATCTTAAAACGAAATATGCGTCATTACTGCTTTCTGAAAGGGTTCCATTTTAATTGAAGGTTGTGCAAACGTCAATGCATACACATCATTTCATTCCCCCGTAAAGGGACGTTAAGATCAGTGTATATTGAATTCTTAAAAGATCAGAAATGTTGGTGCTTTTCTCTCAATAACAGCAATGTATTTCTGTTTGAACAGAACACTTGAGCTAGTCAAACTATTCATACTACACGTTAATAGAATCTCCCTCCATTTCCAAACTCTGTGTTGGTAATGTTTCATGCTCCTGACAGATCAAGTAAAGCATGATAGTTATATGAAAGTCGATTTTGAAAGATGACTGCTTTTGTATTGCAAATGAACTAGATATTGAGAATATAAGCTGGGATGGGTACTATTTTATTTGTAATGTGGCCTGCAACAATTTTAATGAGGCAATGGGTCTGTAAATGTTCCATCTAAAACATACTGTTAGAATAGGTCAAAGTCATTTCAAACATACCACCCCCATCATTCAAAAAGGCACTTCAATAAATCCCATGATGACATGGCATGGCATGGCATTTCAGTAATAGAGGTGTCACTACAGACTCTGGTTCAATTCCAGGCTGTATCATAGCCGGCCGTGATTAGGAATCCTGTAGCGCGGCGCACAATTGGCCCAGCGTTGTACGGGCTAGGGTTGGGCTGGAATAGGCCGTCATTGAAAATAAGAAATTGTTCTTAACTGGCTTGCCTAGTTAAAAAAAGTTCAAATTAAAAAATGGTCTACCCTATTTGGTGACAAAATATTCATCATATTTTTGTTAATTTGTTTACTCTTTTGTTTGAACATTTCTTCATTCAATAATCTACTAATTCAGATGACTAGTATTTACTTCTGCCCAGAGTACATATAGAATTACTCCTCTATATATGCTTGTGTCCAGGTCTAGGGGGACCTACAGTCAATACCTTTCAAGACCCCCTGGTATCTCGGCTTCACACATGACAGGGGTTCAAGACCATAACCCTCAATCCCTTCCCTTTCACTCCTTCTTTTCTCTCCATTTTTTCCCCCTCTTTTAACTCCCTCTTTTCAGAGGACATAGAGAGGGAGACTATTGATTTCTCATCATGAGTTGTCATGTCAGAGCACATTCTCTTTCAGTTCCCTGGTATTGACAACCTGGTCTGTTGGCTTTTCCCTGGCTCTGGCTGGCTCGAGAAAGAAGCCTGTACAGTTTGTGCTTCTAAAGTGGACTTTTTTCATGATTTCTTTTTACCTCAGGATTTTTGGGGGTGGTGGAGACAGATATGATGGCTTTGAAATCCTTCAAGCCTTCCCACACACACACCTAACTTGGATGTTGCCAGTTGAAGAGAAAAAAAATAAATAAAAAATGCCGATTGATGTCGTTGGGGCTGAAGAATCCTCAAAAAAATTGGTCTGAAAAAAATGCTACAGAAGTCTCAGACTTCATGGACAGACATGCAGTGGATAGAGTCCTCTGAGTTCAAACGCAATATCTTTGAAGTAAAACTTGCTTCAAAGCCATGTAACTTGTTAAGGCAAGAGCATTCCTGGCAACATGTGAGGAAATGCGTCTTGACAACATAATAGTAATAATGTGATATCAATTGCCTTGCCTCTGATTATTATTAGCTCAATTCTAATTTTGCATTTTTATTTTATTTATTTTATTTATCCGTTATTTTAGCTGGTAAGTTGACTGAGAACATGTTCTCATTTACAGCAAAGACCTGGGGAATAGTTACAGGGGAGAGGAGGGGGATGAATGAGCCAATTGTAAACTGGGGATTATTAGGTGACTGTGATGGTTTGAGGGCCAGATTGGGAATTTAGCCAGGACACCAGGGTTAACACCCCTATTCTTACGATAAGTGCCATGGGATCTTTAATGACCTCAGAGAGTCAGGACACCCGTTTAACGTCCCATCCAAAAGACGGCACCCGTACACAGGGCAGTGTCCCCAAACACTGCCCTGGGGCATTGGGATATGTTTTTAGACCAGAGGAAAGAGTGCCTATTACTGGCCCTATAACACCCCTTCCTTCCAGCAGCATCTGTTCTCCCATCCAGGGACTGACCAGGACCAACCCTGCTTAGCTTCAGAAGCAAGCCAGCAGGGTGGTATCATGATGATGTGGCTGATTACACTTTGCTTCTTGAAAGTCCAATATCTTAAACTTGATTGCTGACATGCAAAACATTTTGGGACTGTATGAACAGTGGACTAATGAGATTTTTTTTTTCAATTTGTTACTTTCAAGCCCACTTGCCTGACAAGCTAACAAATGGGATCCTATACTATTCTGTTGAGTTACTTCAAAATCACATTTGAATTCATTACTTCTAGGTTTTGAATACATCCAACCAATCACAGCCTCAGCATCCCTGTTACCCACAAGACACCATAAAGTGATAACACATTAATCATCTCCAATAACTTTCTGTACTTACCGCGTCTCTCTGCAAAGCCGAGCCGTCGTTACTGGTCCTTCAGTTCCTCCACCTCTGACATGTTCTGTTTCCGGATGAAAACACATCAAGACAGAAAGCAGTGAGTGGGGGCCATCCCGCTGCACTAGCTGGTAGCGTTGGAGGAGGCTAATTGCTAATTGGCTCCGGTAGATGGAGGTTGAAGATACTGCACCACTGAATTAACCTCTAGCGCCAACTAGCTAAGGGGTAGGTGTAGGATAGGGTAGGGTTGAGTTATAGTCGTGACGAAGGCTAGAGGCTAAACTGTTTGGTCTCTCTGGTGGCTAATGTTTGGAATAAGAAAAATCAAAGCATGTACACTTTCTGTGTTTTCTTTCCCCTTGTTAAGGATTGGCCTCTTCGAGAGCAATAGTCTTCCTCATATTCAGAAAATAAACGGTCTCTCCATGTTCTCTGCAGATACCTGGGAGGTCTACAAGAGGAGGCCTGGCAAGCTACGTCACAGCCAGAAACAAAATGGCTGTCGACAGTCAATCTCCCAAAGAGACAACAGTAACATTAAAAGCCCAGGGCAGGATTTGGATTAGCGGTGTCTAGCTGTCTTGATCTACGACCCCCAGAAACTTCACAAGAGTCGTCTGAAGGTAACCAGGTACTGGGCAGTAAAAATGAATGTGTTAAAAACAAAGGGGTTAAATATGGGTTATATCTCTCTGACACTTCATAACATACTTCCTTTAGATTTATTCTTTGACCAACTGTTTTGCCATTTATGAAAGTATTATTCAAAAGGTTTCTATGGGCTAATAGCAGTAAGGCCAAATTCAATGTTTCATCAAATAATACTTAAACACATTTTTTATACCTACAGGGGTTTTAAGAATCCCAATCAAATAGATGAAATATCCATGGTATGAAAATCTTAAAACCATTCCATATGTTAGCTGAGTAGAACGCCCCCTCCCCCCCCACATGCATGCACTACCACCCTCCCACACAAACTCTTGTTATCCTTAAATCGCTATCTGAAGGACTGGGCAAGAGAACACCAATGATGTACACTACAACAGCAGAAATCTCCAGTATTGATAAACCCCCCCCACTGCACCCTGCCCACAGCCCCCTCCTAAAGGAGTAAGTCGGGTTTAAAGCATCCTTGTGGGAAAATTGCATTTGTTCTCTTCCCTTGTTTGTCTTTTCTTGTTCTTTGCTGTGGAAGCAAATAATCGAAGAAGACTGAAAACTAATTGTGAGGGCTTGGGCGTACTTTTGCTGTTGAAAGCATTAAAAGTCTACCCAGAACTCCCCTCTTCTCCCCTCTGGCCCTCTGTCCAAGCCCTTCTGACTTAGTGGTACGCTCTTTGCCTGAAACTTGGCTGAGACGAGCTGGCATAATGGGAAAAGTTCAGCTTAAACTGCACTCCCCGAGTGTACATATGTAGAAATGACCTCAACTAACCTGTACCCCAGCACATTGACTCGGTACCGGTGCCCCCTGTATATAGCCTCATTATTGTGTTACTTTTATTATTACGTTTTATTTTAGTCTACTTGGTAAACATTTTCTTCTTCTTGAACTGCACCGTTGGTTAAAGGCTTGTAAGTCAGCATTTCACGGTAAAGTCTACACTTGTTGTATTCGGCGCACGTGACAAATAACGTTGGATTTGGTCTGATTAATTGAAAAAATATATAAAAAAATCTCTTCTGTCACATAATGAAATCAAATAAACTTCCCGCAAGCAAATAGTTTACCTCACCCTTGGCACGGCTGGGTACTTTAATGAAAGGGATGTATTTGAAGCACAGGCTTACTGCCTGACAGTGTTCATTGGGTTGTTATTCAGTTGGGGGCCATGAAGTGTCTACATTACAGTCGTGTAAAGTCAAATATTTGGCTTTTGTGGACTGACGGGCGGGCGGAGAGACAGACTTCTCTGCTCTGTTAATATTGCGGTGAAATTAGTTAATAGGCTTTAACTGCAGACACACAAGGTACACCCACATTACTCACCATAACCTACTCTGTCACCTGGCCATGTACAGCTTGCTCATTCAGCCACAAAATAACTAATCTCACACCTGATACTGCAGCCCAGAGCTCTAGACCTTGTTCCAGTCCACTGTCTCGTGTTAGCCTGGCTGTGACTCTGTACATGAGACAAACCACTCCAAGGATGTAATGCACATGGCATTTTGACTTAGGAGCACTAGTGGCGGTTAGATAAAACATTCAATGGTTACATCTGTGTCATTGTTTCAAGTCTGGTGTGCTCAGGCTGGTATTACATTTGTATCATTTGAGGGGCGGCGCATCATGAACAAAGTCATTTGTATCATTTTAATTTGTCTGTGAAAACCATTAGCAAAGTCTTCTTAGGCTTAGCCAGAGTCATTTATTTCATAAAGTATGGCTCTGGGCTTAACTATACCACAGCCTCTGGTACAGTGTGGCTCTGGGCTTAACTATACCACAGCCTCTGGTACAGTGTGGCTCTGGGCTTAACTATACCACAGCCTCTGGTACAGTATGGCTCTGGGCTTAACTATACCACAGCCTCTGGTACAGTGTGGCTCTGGGCTTAACTATAACACAGCCTCTGGTACAGTGTGGCTCTGGGATTAACTATACCACAGCCTCTGGTACAGTATGGCTCTGGGCTTAACTATACCACAACCTCTGGTACAGTGTGGCTCTGGGCTTAACTATACCACAACCTCTGGTACAGTATGGCTCTGGGCTTAACTATACCACAGCCTCTGGTACAGTGTGGCTCTGGGCTTAACTATACCACAGCCTCTGGTACAGTATGGCTCTGGGCTTAACTATACCACAGCCTCTGGTACAGTGTGGCTCTGGGCTTAACTATACCACAGCCTCTGCCATAGAAACAAACAGAGCATTGAGCAGTGTCCGTGGTTACACCTTTACAATGCAGAAGACCTCTCGTCTGTAGCCCAAACCATTCAAAACTAAAGACCTATTTTACCGGATCTAGCTACATTTTCTTCTTTCTGGTGCAGAGTCGCAGGACGATCTTAAAAGGCTATACACAAATTAACAATCATGAGTAAGGAACTACTAAAATATTTCAAATAAACCCTATTTAATCTATTTTTAAAAAATTCACAGGAAATAGATGGTTTGCAGAATGGATCAGATGAGATGGAGTTCGTTACCAGTAAGTGTACATCCCATCAAGGTGTGCCACGTTTCAAAAAGGTTGGGGATAACTGCCATATCCACTCCTCAGTAACAGTAGTGAGAGTGAGAGGAGTGACATCTCAAACAGGAAAGAAGGTAGGGGTTTTTGTATTGATATCCTAGGAACACACATACAAAGCCCTGTAAGGGGAGGGAGCGTGCAGCGTTGCTGTAAGGGATTTGTGAGGGGAGGGAGCGTGAAGTGTTGCTGTAAGGGTTTGTGAGGGGAGGGAGCGTGAAGTGTTGCTGTAAGGGATTTGTGAGGGGAGGGAGCGTGAAGTGTTGCTGTAAGGGATTTGTGAGGGGAGGGAGCGTGAAGTGTTGCTGTAAGGGTTTGTGAGGGGAGGGAGCGTGAAGTGTTGCTGTAAGGGTTTGTGAGGGGAGGGAGCGTGAAGTGTTGCTGTAAGGGTTTGTGAGGGGAGGGAGCATGAAGTGTTGCTGTAAGGGTTTGTGAGGGGAGGGAGCCTGAAGTGTTGCTGTAAGGGCTTTATGAGGGGAGGGAACATGAAGTGTTGCTGTAAGAGCTTTGTGAGGGGAGGGAGTATGAAGTGTTGCTGTAAGGGCTTTGTGAGGTGAGGGAGCATGCAGTGTGCCACGTTTCAAAAATTTTGGGGATAACTGCCATATCCACTCCTCAGTAACAGTAGTGAGAGTGAGAGGAGTGACATCTCAAACAGGAAAGAAGGTAGGGGTTTTTGTATTGATATCCTAGGAACACACATACAAAGCCCTGTAAGGGGAGGGAGCGTGCAGCGTTGCTGTAAGGGCTTTATGAAAGGGAGTGTGAAGCGTTGCTGTAAGGGTATTGTGAGGCGAAGGAGCGTGAAGTGTTGCTGTAAGGGCTTTATGAAAGGGAGTGTGAAGCGTTGCTGTAAGGGTATTGTGAGGCGAAGGAGCGTGAAGTGTTGCTGTAAGGGCTTTATGAAAGGGAGTGTGAAGCGTTGCTGTAAGGGTATTATGAGGCGAAGGAGCGTGAAGTGTTGCTGTAAGGGCTTTGTGAGGAGAGGGAGCGTGAAGTGTTGCTGTAAGGGATGTGAAAGGGAGCGTGAAGTGTTGCTGTAAGGGCTTTGTGAAAGGAAGCGTGAAGTGTTGCTGTAAGGGGTTTTTGAGGGGAGGGAGCATGAAGTGTTGCTGTAAGGGCTTTATGAAAGGAAGCGTGAAGTGTTGCTGTAAGGGCTTTATGAGGGGAGGGAGCATGAAGTGTTGCTGTAAGGGCTTTATGAAAGGGAGTGTGAAGTGTTGCTGTAAGGGCTTATGAGGGGAGGGAGCGTGAAGTGTTGCTGTAAGGGATTTGTGAGGGGAGGGAGCGTGAAGTGTTGCTGTAAGGGCTTATGAGGGGAGGGAGCGTGAAGTGTTGCTGTAAGGGCTTATGAGGGGAGGGAGCGTGAAGTGTTGCTGTAAGGGCTTATGAGGGGAGGGAGCGTGAAGTGTTGCTGTAAGGGTTTATGAGGGGAGGGAGCGTGAAGTGTTGCTGTAAGGGATTTGTGCGGGGAGGGAGCGTGAAGTGTTGCTGTAAGGGATTTGTGAGGGGAGGGAGCGTGAAGTGTTGCTGTAATGGCTTTGTGAGGTGAGGGAGTGTGAAGTGTTGCTGTAAGGGATTTGTGAGGGGAGGGAGCGTGAAGTGTTGCTGTAAGGGCTTTGTGAGGGGAGGGAGCGTGAAGTGTTGCTGTAAGGCAGGGGTGTCAAAGTCAAATGGACGGAGGGCCAAATAAAAAAATCAGCTACAAGACGAGGGCCGGACTGTTCGAATGTTCATTGAAAATTTTTTAAATGACGCATATAGTCTAGTGAACCTAATTGAACCTACTGAAAACCTAACAAATATATTACAATATGATCAGATAAATAAAGCAATATTTTCTTATGGCTCTGTCAGTAATCTTTAATTTTCAACAGACACAAAAGACAAATTTCCTTTATATAAATATCCCCATAACATGAACATTAAATGAAAGAAACCGGTATTCAAGGCACCATCAGTAGACTATATTTTCTATTTTAGCAAAAGTGGGCTAAATTTACTTCAAAGAAAAAACAATAATAGCAATTTTCTATCATCCACTCAACTGAAATATTTTTAAAATATAATTGGATTGAAATACAAAAAAATAAAGTGCAAAAATCTATTAATCAAAAACAACACTTTGTTTAAGGAGAAGTAACATGCAGTGAAAACAAATATTCAATTTTAACTTTTAAACTTGAACTGAGTAAAAACTCTAAATATGTGATTGCACAGTAATGTTCACTTGTTTGAGGTTGAGGGTGATACTTGGTGGTGTCCCATCTTTTCCACAAGTTCATCAATGTTCGGGGTAAGGCTCTGAGCTGAAGAAATCCTCAGAATTGAGTGGAGGTGTTCAGCAGTAAGTCGACTTCTGTGTGATGTTTTGTTCAGGTTCATCAAAGAAAACAGTTGTTCACACAGGTATGTGCTGCCAAACATAGACAACGTTTGAGCAGCCTGGATGCGCAGCTGGGGCATTGTGCCGGGGAGGAAACGGGCGAACTCCGCAGCACCCACTGCCGCATATTTTGCCCTCAGTGCATCATTGCATTGGAGGTCAATCAACTCCATTTGGAGGTTTGGTGGTGAGCTTTCCACGTCAACAGCAAATGGGTTACCGAGCAGTTCCAACCTGCTTTTTTGTGCTTCAAAGTCAGCAAATCGGCGTCGAAAGTCAGCGGCAAGCATACCTATTTTATCAGCCAACTGTGTGCTCGGGAACGCACTGGTAGAGAGCTTCTCTTTCATGGTCTGGCAGCTGGGAAAGTGGCTCAAATTTTCTTTCCGCATCTGCGTCTCCCACAGAGTCAGTTTGGTTTTAAATGCCTTCACTGTACTGTACATATCAGAGATGACACGATCCCGACCCTGCAGCTGCAAGTTTATTGCATTCAGATGACTCGTAATGTCACACAGAAAAGCCATTTCACACAGAAACATTTCGTCTCGGAGTTGTGTTGTGTCTTTCCCTTTGCTGTCCAAGAACAGACAAATCTCCTCACGAAGCTCGAAACATCTTTGAAGCACCTTTCCCTGGCTTAGCCATCGCACCTCTGTGTGATAAGGCAAATCACCATGCTCCGTTTCTAACTCCGTCAGAAATGCCTTGAACTGGCGGTGATTCAAACCTTTGGCTCTGATAAAGTTAACTGTGCGCGTGATGATGCTCATTACATGCTCCATTTTCAAGGCTTTACCGCACAACGCTTCCTGGTGTATGATACAATGATAAGCTGTCAGCTCACCTGTCGCGTTTTCCTCTTGCATCTTTTCCCGTATCTTCGCCACCAGTCCGCTCCTGTGTCCACACATCGCAGGTGCTCCGTCGGTTGTCAAACCCACGAGTTTTTCCCAAGGCAGCTCCATCTCATTTACACATCTTGACACCTCTTCATACAAATCATGCCCCGTAGTTGTGCCATGCATAGGACGTAAAGCCAAAAACTCCTCTGTCACGCTTAGGTTGGAGTCCACTCCGCGGATGAAAATTGACAACTGGGCAATGTCAGAAATGTCGGTGCTCTCATCCACAGCCAAGGAATATGCAATAAAATATTTTCCCTTTTTCACAAGCTGCTCTTTTAGATTGATGGACAACTGGTCTACTCTCTCGGCAATGGTGTTTCTGCTCAGACTCACATTTAAAAAGAGTTGCCTTTTTTCTGGGCAAACTTCGTCACAAACTTTAATCATGCAGTTTTTGATGAAATCCCCCTCCGTAAATGGCCGGGCTGATTTAGCGATCTCTTCTGCCAAAATAAAACTGGCCTTGACAGCAGCCTGGCCTTGTGATTTGGCTTTTTTGAACAGAGCCTGTCGAGATTTGAGGCCTCGTTTTAATTCCTCTGCCTTTTGTAGCCTTTGTTCCATGTCCATATTCTTGTTTTTGTCCGCGTGTTTCGTTTCATAATGTCGTCTCAGATTATACTCTTTCAGTACCGCCACACTTTCTCCACACAGAAGACACACAGGTTTTCCAGCTACCTTCGTGAACATATACTCCGACTCCCACCTTGTTTGAAACCCCCGGTTCTCAGTATCCACCTTCCGTTTTGCCATTTTTGATGGGTATCTGAAAGTTAATTTTACTGTGATGCTGACGACTGCTGTGCCAATAAATATTGAAATGAAGCAGCCTACTGCTCGGTGCGTCACCTTTGCATTGTGGGAAATGTAGTATTGGTGCGTGTAAAAGATCTGCGGGCTGCCGGCTTGCTGCGGGCCGGTTCTAATAATAAATCAAGATCATCCCAGGGGCCGTAAAAAACCTTCTTGCGGGCCGGATGTGGCCCGCGGGCCTTGACTCTGACATATGTGCTGTAAGGGATTTGTGAGGGGAGGGAGCGTGAAGTGTTGCTGTAAGGGCTTTGTGAGGTGAGGGAGTGTGAGGTGTTGCTGTAAGGGATTTGTGAGGGGAGGGAGCGTGAAGTGTTGCTGTAGGGGCTTTGTGAGGTGAGGGAGTGTGAAGTGTTGCTGTAAGGGATTTGTGAGGGGAGGGAACATGAAGTGTTGCTGTAAGGGCTTTGTGAGGGGAGGGAACATGAAGTGTTGCTGTAAGGGATTTGTAGGCAAGGAATCAACAAGGGAGATGAGTTTTATTTGGAAAGGTCATGCCTCCTGCGAGAGATGGAGAGAGGGAAGGAGGGATGGAGGGAAGGAAGGAGAGAGATAATCTGATTCATCAGTGTCACTCGTCAGCTCAGGAGGCACAGTGCTGGTGCAGCCGACCGGGGAATCAGAGTTTCCATCAGCCACACACATGGGAGGGCGACGAGACTCACCGTCGGCATACTGGAGACTGAAGACCCACACATATACTGATACTGATGAGGCACACACACACTGACAGACACCGATACTGATGTACTCACACAGATACTGATGTACACACACATATACTGATACTGATGTACACACTGACAGACACCGATACTGATGTACTCACACAGATACTGATGTACACACACATATACTGATACTGATGTACACACTGACAGACACCGATACTGATGTACTCACACAGATACTGATGTACACACACATATACTGATACTGATGTACACACTGACAGACACCGATACTGATGTACTCACACAGATACTGATGTACACACACATATACTGATACTGATGTACACACTGACAGACACCAATACTGATGTACTCACACAGATACTGATGTACACACACATATACTGATACTGATGTACACACTGACAGACACCGATACTGATGTACTCACACAGATACTGATGTACACACACATATACTGATACTGATGTACACACTGACAGACACCGATACTGATGTACTCACACAGATACTGATGTACACACACATATACTGATACTGATGTACACACTGACAGACACCGATACTGATGTACTCACACAGATACTGATGTACACACACATATACTGATACACACACACAGATACTGATACACACACACAGATACTGATACTGATGTATGCACAGACACCGATACATATACACACGCACAGACACCGATACTGATGTACACACACACCGATGCTGATGTACACACACAGATACTGATACACACACACAGACACTGATACACACACACAGATACTGATACACACACACAGATACTGATACACACACAGATACTGATACACACGCACAGACACCGATACTGATGTACACACACACCGATGCTGATGTACACACACAGATACTGATACACACACACAGACACCGATACTGATGTACACACACATATACTGATACACACACACAGATACTGATACACACACACAGATACTGATACTGATGTACACACACAGATACTGATGTACACACACAGATACTGATACACACGCACAGACACCGATACTGATGTACACACACACCGATGCTGATGTACACACACAGATACTGATACACACACACAGATACTGATACTGATGTACACACACAGATACTGATACTGATGTACACACACAGATACTGATACTGATGTACACACACAGACACAGATACTGATGTACACACACACACTGACAGACAGGGTTGGAAGAGTGTTATGCATATGTGCATTTCGTTTTTGCATGTTCAGGCGCGCGTGTGCACATGTGCATCTGTGATTGCCCGCGAATGTGTGTGTGTATATACAAATGCCTGGCATGGCCTCACTCGGGATGTGCCAACTCACCAGCTCTAGTCTGCGTGGCGCAGGGGGTCTGGCAGGGAGTCTGCTGAGAGAAAAAGACCGCGGTCAGGAAGTCTGCTCCCGGAGAACAATACACAGAGCCAGACAGACAGTAAGACAGACACCCAGGCAGGCATCCACACAACACAGCAGCTCTGTGCTGCAGCCTTCTGCTTGTCCCATTCTGAAGCTGACAAATCACTGACTGCTACACGTTTTCATCCAGATTAGCGAATTGACTGAGTGCTGGCACTGGCTGGCGTGTGGTTAGATTCTCTCACTCTTTCTCTCTCTCGCCCTCTCTCTCACTTCATTAGCTTGGGTAACTTTCATGCACACGTGCCTACATTACAGCTATTTCAGATGGTCAGTATTGGGGGGAACGCTCAGTAGTTTTGCATGGTGAATGCTAACAGATGGTCTGATACTGGGGCCAGGTTTATGTAGCCTCTGGTCAACAGTGTTGGAGTAAGCACACAAACAAACACACAGACAAGCTAACAAACCCAGGAAGTGCCTCTTTAAAATCCACGTGTCCTTATCAGCTGTCAGAGTTCACCCCCCTTGATCCTTATTTCATATGACACTTCCATTCTGGACAGTAAACTGGTCTCTCCCTTAAATGAGATATTACATCTCACCAGGACTACCTTTATAGAAAATTAAGATAAACAGAAATAAATCATGAATTAGAGACAAAACTTTAATAATTACCGACCATCAAATATTCTCAGAATATTCTCAGAATCCATTGCCCTGGTACAATGGCCCATGTTCCCAGTGTCCTAGAGTAGGAGTGCTAATTTAGGATCCGTTTTGTGGTTTGGATCCTAATGAATAAGACAGGGAGACTTTTTGTGAATACAGGACAATGTGACACCCTGGGCTCTAACTACGCCTCAGCAGAGCTTGTGTTCTTTCCAGTGTGTTGGCGTTGATCGCCTTTGAAACATAATGAGGCGTACAGAAACACCATGCAAATAGATTCCTCCCAGCATGCCTCACTCCCGCCCAGCGGGAAGAGAAAGAGGGGGGGGGGGGGATATGTGAGTTGAATTCCTGGCTGTGATTCAACGTTATAGCCTAAGCTGTGTGTTGATGAATTATTCCCACAAGCACTCAGCCCATTTTTTACTTCACTCTAACTAACCGTCAAAACGATAAAATAAAATATTGTCTCACGCCATATCTAAAACAGTTATTGTTTATGGAAAACACAGCAGAGACTGTTACATACAGCGTCATACAGGAAGGAGCAGCTTCCAGTCACTGCTGAGGGTTTGCCAATTTGCTCTCCTTTAAAGCAAGAAAACTTAGTTGCTACATCAATTTTTGGACTTATAAATGAATGATACTGTATATACCCATTGATTCTTGAAGCATATAACTTATACATGCCTCATGAGCTTAGTTCAACGGTCATGCCCCATCAGAACCCAGAATATAATTTTGTTTTACACCAATGTTTGTAAACAATGTACATGTAAACAAACACTACATAGAACAGATTCTCTCTTACCCTATTCTCTCTTATCCAGAACCTGCTGGATTTCAGCTGGAATTCTGTTCTACCTAATAATTCATTGCACCCATCTGGTGTCCCACGTCCAAATCAGTCCCTGATTAGAGAGGAACAATGAAAAAGTCCAGTTGAGTTTGAGGGCTGCATAGCCTCAAAACATGGTTAAACTGTAACAGCATGGGTATCAGTCATTGCATCCATAGCTCTGTCTATACACTTTGAGAGTGGTTACATTTCTCCAGGCACATCCCTTAGCTTTTTACAGACACAGAGGCGGGTTGACGGCTTTGTTATTGTTTCAATTAAGGATTTTAGCTATAAAATGTACACTAAGAAGTCATTTCACTTAAGGATTCGAGCTTTAAATGTGGCCTAAAACATGCTTACCAGAACGTGGAGAGAGCAGAGTTGTTAAGATTTAGAAAGAAATAAAACTGAATAGGCCCTTTTTTCTAAATTGGATTGAAAAGGCTGTGCAGGAAATGCGGCTGGTGGACTCTCTGTGATCAGGACATTACTGTGAATAGCCGTAATGCTCATAATGCTCTGGCCCATGTTATTTAAAGAACACGCCAAGATAACCTTTTTACACTCTCTTTATGAGACCCTTTAGTCAAGAAACCCTTGTTGGAGCCTCTGTGGCTCTGAGAATAGGTGTGTTCCGGTTGATACTGCAGGTGCAGGGTACAAAGTTATGAATGAAAGATATAATAGAGACCTGCACTCGGTTAGAAAAGTCCTCAGTTGTATCGGGCAATGTTTTTTTTCAACCCAACAGTCTTTGACAGGCATTTGCATTACAGTATCTCACTGGTTCTCAATCCTGGTCCTGGGGACCCAAAAGGGTGCACATTTTTGTTTTTGCCCTAGCACTACACAGCTGATTCAAATGATAAACTCATCAAAAGGCGTTGATGATGAGTCAGGTGTGTAGTGCTAGGGCAAAAACAAAAATGTGCACCCTTTTGGGTCCCCAGGACCAGGATTGAGAACCACTGCTGAGTATCTAGTTGTTTGGCCTTTGTGACTGTAACAAGGTGTTTGAGTCGATATTGTCCCACTGTACACAGGGTAAAGCATGTTTGCATTGAAACACTTGTAAGTTCCAAGAGTGTATTATACTTGATATAATTTATGTTAACTTACAAGTAAAATATTGTGTAATTTGGTCACCTATATGTTAGAAATTGAGAGTTCTCAACCCTTGTACAAGGAAACTTTCAGCCAAAGCCCCTCCCCTTTCCGATCTGTGTGGGCACACACACGTGAAGCACTGAAGGAGAAGATACGTCAAAATAACCAGTGACACAAACCCAAAGACCGGAACTACTGCTGCTTGTTATCTCACACATCCCATTCAGTCCCGGCAGATTCTTCAGTCTACATACAGAATCTGCCCACGGAGGATTATACTCGATACTGTACACAAGGCAAGACATGATTTCTCCGATTCTACTGGAGCACTCTATGATCCAGGAGTGTACTTATGTCAGCTCGGAGGGCTCAGCTTGGCCCTCGGGGACAACCTCTGAATATGACACATTGTAACCCGCCTCTGCTGCTTTAAGCCCCACCAGCCTTGTCGAGGATTTGGAGGGAGTCACACTTGTCTTAATTGAGTCCACGGTATCTTCAGTAGATGTAGGGCTGATGGAGGTGTCACTCGTTAAATGAGGCACAGTCAGAATCCCAAACAAGAGATTTGTTTTTTTTGCAACCCATGTGAAATTAGTGGTGGTTGGTTACCTAACCTGCTCATTACTTCGTATAATGTAGAGTAACTCTCTTTAAACCTCAAAAGAAAAACATGCCTAATCCATCGTCAAGAGTGGTTGAGTTCTACAGTATTTTGTAAGGTGGTCTGAGCTGCGAGTTTCACACTCAAAGAGCCAATGTACCTACAATAATTTACTGCGACATTTGTCGCCTTGATGCCAACAGATGCATCAGTATGTTCAGAACTCTTCATTCCTGGCTACACTCAAGGTGAGTTTTCCTATAATAACAAACGCCATGGTGAATTCGTTTAGCGAAGTCTGATTGAAAAACCCAGCCAACCCTAAAACTAATGAATGTCTATATTGAGGATTAACTTCAACTTCCACGATTGTCGATCAACTTCCTTGAATGTGTAATTGAGTTAATTTGCCCTTTGGTGAGGGTATCCTTAATGAAACGTTTTACCTCACTGGGCTGGAATAGATGAAATACTGTAGATGGAATGGATAAGTCTTTCTCGCCCTCATGAGCCTTGGCATTCAACTTGTTTGTTTGTGTCTCACTCCGTAATCATCAACCTACAGTTCTCTGTTTTCAAGGTTCCCATCTTATAATGAAGCAAATGCTGATTTGAATTACAGTTAAGTTGACAAATAACACAGAGAAACAACTCTGGTAAATGAGCAAAGTTGAACAACATCTACTAATCATAACTTTTTTACCCTCTGACGACCTGAGGGTGGTGCGGGTCTGCCCAACTCATCACCGGGGGCAAAGTACCTGCCCTCCAGGACACCTACAGCACCCGATGTCACAGGAAGGCCAAAACGATTATCAAGGACTTCAACCATCCGAGTCACTGCCTGTTCACCCCGCTATCATCCAGAAGGCGAGGTCAGTACAGGTGCATCAAATCTGGGACTGAGACTGAAAAACAGCTTCTATCTCAAGGCCATCAGACTGTTAAATAGCCATCACTAGCCGGCTACCACCTTGTTATGCAACCCTGCACATTAGAGGCTGCTGCCCTATATACATAGAATCGCTGGCCACTTTAATAATGGAACACTAGTCACTTTAATAATGTTTAAATAATGTTCTTGTATACTGCTTTACTCATCTCATATGTATATACTGTATTCTACTCTATTGTATTTTAGTCAATGCCACTCTGACATTGCTCAATCTAATATTTATATATTTTCTTAACTACATTTTTTTACTTTCAGATGTGTGTGTATTGTTGTGAATTGTTAGATACTACTGCACCGTTGAAGCTAGGAACACAAGCATTACGCTACACCTGCAATAACATCTGCTAAATATGTGTATGTGACCAATTATATTTGATTAAATTTGATTTGATAACTAGTTGTTTTGTTATAAATGGTTCACGTACAAATGTTGACACACTTCAAGAGGCTTGTTACCGTCGGCGACTGCTCACACGGGGGATTATTTTGAAAACCCTTAAAACATTTTTCAACGCTGGAATAACCTGATTTTGATGGCCTAATGCTTTTCAATAAGTCCCAAGAGGGGGAGAGAGAAGAGGAGAGGAAAGAGGGGGAGAGAGAAGAGGAGAGGAAAGAGCATTTCACCTGGTTTCACTTTATCACCTAATCTCTTGGGAATCTTATTACAGTCGCTCGAAGACTAAGAGTCGGGTGGAGACAAAAACCTGCCAGTTTTACCCACCTCACAACGGTTGCGGAGTACGTAATTTCACAGCAATGACTCAGTCGGCATTGTCGCCCGTTTCCACCTCATTATTCTACAGGCATTACATATTCCACGTCGCATTTGCAGTCGCAGTGGCACATGCCCCAATTCCTTATAGCTTTTAGCTGCATATACAAGCAGTGTTATTAATCATATTCGGGGAGACGGATAGATAGCGATCTCTTCAGTTCACGCACGCACGCACACACACACACACACATAACCCATCCTCAACACTCCACTGATCAAGGTGCTAGCAGGTAATAAAGCATTTCTCCTCACTGCTCTTTTCATTTGACAGAAGGCAATGGTGTTGACGAGGTGAGCATTCTCGCTCAATTTTCCCCTGCTTCTTTCTTCCGTATGTTGTGCCTCTCCAGGGAGCTTGGAATACCACACTGTAGGTGTCACACTTGAGAAAACTCATTATTTCTACCACAGGTGGCAATTTTAAGGCAGGGAACGACAAGTCTTTGTGACCTAGCGGAGCTTAGGAAAGGCCTGATTGTGTGCTCCCGACAAAACATGACTGAATGTATAAATCGTTGATCTTCCATGCGTTTAGCGCACGTGTATAAACGAGGGGGGGGGGGGGGGGGGGTACGTGTTGGAGGAGAAGAAATATGCATTTTGGGGGGGACACGTTGTGGGTGGGTGTGAAAAAAAGGGGGTAATTATTTTCTTCATTCCCTGCACAATTGGAGAGAGATCCACCCACTGGATGAATTGTGATGAATTGTGACCTGTGTTCTGTAGTCTAGTATACACACGTTGAACATACTAATGCTTCTCAACTACAACAGATTTAATACTGTAGTCTTACTAATGCTCCTCAGCTACAACAGGTGTAATATTGTAGTCTTACTAATGCTTCTCAACTACAACAGGTCTAATACTGTTGTCTTACTAATGCTTCTCAGCTACAACAGGTCTAATACTGTAGTCTTACTAATGCTCCTCAGCTACAACAGGTCTAATGGTCTTACTAATGCTTCTCAACTACAACAGGTCGAATACTGTAGTCTTTCTAATGCTCCTCAGCTACAACAGGTTTAATATTGTAGTCTTACTAATGCTCCTCAGCTACAACAGGTGTAATATTGTAGTCTTACTAATGCTTCTCAACTACAACAGGTCTAATAGTCTTACTAATGCTTCTCAACTACAACAGGTCTAATACCGTAGTCTTACTAATGCTCCCCAGTTACAACAGGTTTAATATTGTAGTCTTACTAATGCTTCTCAACTACAACAGGTCGAATACTGTAGTCTTACTAATGCTTCTCAACTACAACAGGTCTAATACTGTAGTCTTACTAATGCTCCTCAGCTACAACAGGTCTAATGGTCTTACTAATGCTTCTCAACTACAACAGGTCTAATACTGTAGTCTTACTAATGCTCCTCAGTTACAACAGGTTTAATATTGTAGTCTTACTAATGCTCCTCAGCTACAACAGGTTTAATATTGTAGTCTTACTAATGCTTCTCAACTACAACAGGTCTAATACTGTAGTCTTTCTAATGCTCCTCAGCTACAACAGGTTTAATATTGTAGTCTTTCTAATGCTCCTCAGCTACAACTGGTCTAATACTGTAGTCTTTCTAATGCTCCTCAGCTACAACAGGTTTAATATTGTAGTCTTACTAATGCTTCTCAACTACAACAGGTCGAATACTGTAGTCTTACTAATGCTTCTCAACTACAACAGGTCTAATACTGTAGTCTTACTAATGCTTCTCAACTACAACAGGTCTAATACTGTAGTCTTACTAATGCTCCTCAGCTACAACAGGTCTAATGGTCTTACTAATGCTTCTCAACTACAACAGGTCTAATACTGTAGTCTTACTAATGCTCCTCAGTTACAACAGGTTTAATATTGTAGTCTTACTAATGCTCCTCAGCTACAACAGGTTTAATATTGTAGTCTTTCTAATGCTCCTCAGCTACAACTGGTCTAATACTGTAGTCTTTCTAATGCTCCTCAGCTACAACAGGTTTAATATTGTAGTCTTACTAATGCTTCTCAACTACAACAGGTCGAATACTGTAGTCTTACTAATGCTTCTCAACTACAACAGGTCTAATACTGTAGTCTTACTAATGCTTCTCAACTACAACAGGTTTAATACTGTAGTCTTACTAATGCTCCTCAGCTACAACAGGTTTAATATTGTAGTCTTACTAATGCTCCTCAACTACAACAGGTTTAATACTGTAGTCTTACTAATGCTCCTCAGCTACAACAGGTGTAATATTGTAGTCTTACTAATGCTTCTCAACTACAACAGGTCTAATAGTCTTACTAATGCTTCTCAACTACAACAGGTCTAATACCGTAGTCTTACTAATGCTCCCCAGTTACAACAGGTTTAATATTGTAGTCTTACTAATGCTTCTCAACTACAACAGGTCTAATACTGTAGTCTTACTAATGCTCCTCAGCTACAACAGGTCTAATACTGTAGTCTTACTAATGCTCCTCAACTACAACCGGTCTAATGGTCTTACTAATGCTTCTCAACTACAACAGGTGTAATATTGTAGTCTTCCTAATGCTCCTCAACTACAACAGGTCTAATGGTCTTACTAATGCTTCTCAACTACAACAGGTCTAATACTGTAGTCTTTCTAATGCTCCTCAGCTACAACAGGTTTAATATTGTAGTCTTTCTAATGCTCCTCAGCTACAACTGGTCTAATACTGTAGTCTTTCTAATGCTCCTCAGCTACAACAGGTTTAATATTGTAGTCTTACTAATGCTTCTCAACTACAACAGGTCGAATACTGTAGTCTTACTAATGTTTCTCAACTACAACAGGTCTAATACTGTAGTCTGACTAATGCTTCTCAACTACAACAGGTTTAATACTGTAGTCTTACTAATGCTCCTCAGCTACAACAGGTTTAATATTGTAGTCTTACTAATGCTCCTCAACTACAACAGGTTTAATACTGTAGTCTTACTAATGCTCCTCAGCTACAACAGGTGTAATATTGTAGTCTTACTAATGCTTCTCAACTACAACAGGTCTAATAGTCTTACTAATGCTTCTCAACTACAACAGGTCTAATACCGTAGTCTTACTAATGCTCCCCAGTTACAACAGGTTTAATATTGTAGTCTTACTAATGCTTCTCAACTACAACAGGTCTAATACTGTAGTCTTACTAATGCTCCTCAGCTACAACAGGTCTAATACTGTAGTCTTACTAATGCTCCTCAACTACAACCGGTCTAATGGTCTTACTAATGCTTCTCAACTACAACAGGTGTAATATTGTAGTCTTACTAATGCTCCTCAACTACAACAGGTCTAATGGTCTTACTAATGCTCCTTAGCTACAACAGGTCTAATGGTCTTACTAATGCTCCTCAGCTACAACAGGTCTAATACTGTAGTCTTACTAATGCTCCTCAGCTACAACAGGTCTAATGGTCTTACTAATGCTCCTCAGCTACAACAGGTCTAATACTGTAGTCTTACTAATGCTTCTCAACTACAACAGGTTTAATACTGTAGTCTTACTAATGCTTCTCAGCTACAACAGGTCTAATACTGTAGTCTTACTAATGCTCCTCAACTACAACAGGTTTAATATTATTACTAATGCTCCTCAGCTACAACAGGTATAATATTATTACTAATGCTCCTCAGTTACAACAGGTATAATATTATTACTAATGCTCCTCAGTTACAACAGGTATAATATTATTACTAATGCTCCTCAGCTACAACAGGTATAATATTATTACTAATGCTCCTCAACTACAACAGGTATAATATTATTACTAATGCTCCTCAACTACAACAGGTATAATATTATTACTAATGCTCCTCAGCTACAACAGGTATAATATTATTACTAATGCTCCTCAACTACAACAGGTATAATATTATTACTAATGCTCCTCAACTACAACAGGTTTAATACTGTAGTCTTACTAATGCTCCTCAGCTACAACAGGTCTAATACCGTAGTCTTACTAATGCTCCCCAGTTACAACAGGTTTAATATTGTAGTCTTACTAATGCTTCTCAACTACAACAGGTCTAATACTGTAGTCTTACTAATGCTCCTCAGCTACAACAGGTCTAATATTGTAGTCTTACTAATGCTTCTCAACTACAACAGGTCTAATACTGTAGTCTTTCTAATGCTCCTCAGCTACAACAGGTTTAATATTGTAGTCTTACTAATGCTTCTCAACTACAACAGGTCTAATACTGTAGTCTTACTAATGCTTCTCAACTACAACAGGTTTAATACTGTAGTCTTACTAATGCTCCTCAGCTACAACAGGTTTAATATTGTAGTCTTACTAATGCTCCTCAGCTACAACAGGTGTAATATTGTAGTCTTACTAATGCTTCTCAACTACAACAGGTCTAATAGTCTTACTAATGCTTCTCAGCTACAACAGGTTTAATATTGTAGTCTTACTAATGCTTCTCAACTACAACAGGTCTAATACTGTAGTCTTACTAATGCTCCTCAGCTACAACAGGTCTAATACTGTAGTCTTACTAATGCTCCTCAACTACAACCGGTCTAATGGTCTTACTAATGCTTCTCAACTACAACAGGTGTAATATTGTAGTCTTACTAATGCTCCTCAACTACAACAGGTCTAATGGTCTTACTAATGCTCCTCAGCTACAACAGGTCTAATGGTCTTACTAATGCTCCTCAGCTACAACAGGTCTAATACTGTAGTCTTACTAATGCTCCTCAGCTACAACAGGTCTAATACTGTAGTCTTACTAATGCTCCTCAGCTACAACAGGTCTAATGGTCTTACTAATGCTCCTCAGCTACAACAGGTCTAATACTGTAGTCTTACTAATGCTTCTCAACTACAACAGGTTTAATACTGTAGTCTTACTAATGCTCCTCAGCTACAACAGGTTTAATATTGTAGTCTTACTAATGCTTCTCAACTACAACAGGTCGAATACTGTAGTCTTTCTAATGCTCCTCAGCTACAACAGGTTTAATATTGTAGTCTTACTAATGCTCCTCAGCTACAACAGGTGTAATATTGTAGTCTTACTAATGCTTCTCAACTACAACAGGTCTAATAGTCTTACTAATGCTTCTCAACTACAACAGGTCTAATACCGTAGTCTTACTAATGCTCCCCAGTTACAACAGGTTTAATATTGTAGTCTTACTAATGCTTCTCAACTACAACAGGTCGAATACTGTAGTCTTACTAATGCTTCTCAACTACAACAGGTCTAATACTGTAGTCTTACTAATGCTCCTCAGCTACAACAGGTCTAATGGTCTTACTAATGCTTCTCAACTACAACAGGTCTAATACTGTAGTCTTACTAATGCTCCTCAGTTACAACAGGTTTAATATTGTAGTCTTACTAATGCTCCTCAGCTACAACAGGTTTAATATTGTAGTCTTACTAATGCTTCTCAACTACAACAGGTCTAATACTGTAGTCTTTCTAATGCTCCTCAGCTACAACAGGTTTAATATTGTAGTCTTTCTAATGCTCCTCAGCTACAACTGGTCTAATACTGTAGTCTTTCTAATGCTCCTCAGCTACAACAGGTTTAATATTGTAGTCTTACTAATGCTTCTCAACTACAACAGGTCGAATACTGTAGTCTTACTAATGCTTCTCAACTACAACAGGTCTAATACTGTAGTCTTACTAATGCTTCTCAACTACAACAGGTTTAATACTGTAGTCTTACTAATGCTCCTCAGCTACAACAGGTTTAATATTGTAGTCTTACTAATGCTCCTCAACTACAACAGGTTTAATACTGTAGTCTTACTAATGCTCCTCAGCTACAACAGGTGTAATATTGTAGTCTTACTAATGCTTCTCAACTACAACAGGTCTAATAGTCTTACTAATGCTTCTCAACTACAACAGGTCTAATACCGTAGTCTTACTAATGCTCCCCAGTTACAACAGGTTTAATATTGTAGTCTTACTAATGCTTCTCAACTACAACAGGTCTAATACTGTAGTCTTACTAATGCTCCTCAGCTACAACAGGTCTAATACTGTAGTCTTACTAATGCTCCTCAACTACAACCGGTCTAATGGTCTTACTAATGCTTCTCAACTACAACAGGTGTAATATTGTAGTCTTCCTAATGCTCCTCAACTACAACAGGTCTAATGGTCTTACTAATGCTTCTCAACTACAACAGGTCTAATACTGTAGTCTTTCTAATGCTCCTCAGCTACAACAGGTTTAATATTGTAGTCTTTCTAATGCTCCTCAGCTACAACTGGTCTAATACTGTAGTCTTTCTAATGCTCCTCAGCTACAACAGGTTTAATATTGTAGTCTTACTAATGCTTCTCAACTACAACAGGTCGAATACTGTAGTCTTACTAATGCTTCTCAACTACAACAGGTCTAATACTGTAGTCTGACTAATGCTTCTCAACTACAACAGGTTTAATACTGTAGTCTTACTAATGCTCCTCAGCTACAACAGGTTTAATATTGTAGTCTTACTAATGCTCCTCAACTACAACAGGTTTAATACTGTAGTCTTACTAATGCTCCTCAGCTACAACAGGTGTAATATTGTAGTCTTACTAATGCTTCTCAACTACAACAGGTCTAATAGTCTTACTAATGCTTCTCAACTACAACAGGTCTAATACCGTAGTCTTACTAATGCTCCCCAGTTACAACAGGTTTAATATTGTAGTCTTACTAATGCTTCTCAACTACAACAGGTCTAATACTGTAGTCTTACTAATGCTCCTCAGCTACAACAGGTCTAATACTGTAGTCTTACTAATGCTCCTCAACTACAACCGGTCTAATGGTCTTACTAATGCTTCTCAACTACAACAGGTGTAATATTGTAGTCTTACTAATGCTCCTCAACTACAACAGGTCTAATGGTCTTACTAATGCTCCTTAGCTACAACAGGTCTAATGGTCTTACTAATGCTCCTCAGCTACAACAGGTCTAATACTGTAGTCTTACTAATGCTCCTCAGCTACAACAGGTCTAATACTGTAGTCTTACTAATGCTTCTCAACTACAACAGGTTTAATACTGTAGTCTTACTAATGCTTCTCAGCTACAACAGGTCTAATACTGTAGTCTTACTAATGCTCCTCAACTACAACAGGTTTAATATTATTACTAATGCTCCTCAGCTACAACAGGTATAATATTATTACTAATGCTCCTCAACTACAACAGGTATAATATTATTACTAATGCTCCTCAGCTACAACAGGTTTAATACTGTAGTCTTACTAATGCTTCTCAGCTACAACAGGTCTAATACTGTAGTCTTACTAATGCTCCTCAGCTACAACAGGTATAATATTATTACTAATGCTCCTCAACTACAACAGGTCTAATACTGTAGTCTTACTAATGCTCCTCAACTACAACAGGTATAATATTATTACTAATGCTCCTCAACTACAACAGGTATAATATTATTACTAATGCTCCTCAACTACAACAGGTATAATATTATTACTAATGCTCCTCAACTACAACAGGTATAATATTATTACTAATGCTCCTCAGCTACAACAGGTATAATATTATTACTAATGCTCCTCAACTACAACAGGTATAATATTATTACTAATGCTCCTCAACTACAACAGGTATAATATTATTACTAATGCTCCTCAACTACAACAGGTATAATATTATTACTAATGCTCCTCAGTTACAACAGGTATAATATTATTACTAATGCTCCTCAGTTACAACAGGTATAATATTATTACTAATGCTCCTCAGCTACAACAGGTATAATATTATTACTAATGCTCCTCAACTACAACAGGTATAATATTATTACTAATGCTCCTCAGCTACAACAGGTATAATATTATTACTAATGCTCCTCAACTACAACAGGTATAATATTATTACTAATGCTCCTCAGTTACAACAGGTATAATATTATTACTAATGCTCCTCAACTACAACAGGTATAATATTATTACTAATGCTCCTCAACTACAACAGGTTTAATACTGTAGTCTTACTAATGCTCCTCAGCTACAACAGGTCTAATACCGTAGTCTTACTAATGCTCCCCAGTTACAACAGGTTTAATATTGTAGTCTTACTAATGCTTCTCAACTACAACAGGTCTAATACTGTAGTCTTACTAATGCTCCTCAGCTACAACAGGTCTAATATTGTAGTCTTACTAATGCTTCTCAACTACAACAGGTCTAATACTGTAGTCTTTCTAATGCTCCTCAGCTACAACAGGTTTAATATTGTAGTCTTACTAATGCTTCTCAACTACAACAGGTCTAATACTGTAGTCTTACTAATGCTTCTCAACTACAACAGGTTTAATACTGTAGTCTTACTAATGCTCCTCAGCTACAACAGGTTTAATATTGTAGTCTTACTAATGCTCCTCAGCTACAACAGGTGTAATATTGTAGTCTTACTAATGCTTCTCAACTACAACAGGTCTAATAGTCTTACTAATGCTTCTCAGCTACAACAGGTTTAATATTGTAGTCTTACTAATGCTTCTCAACTACAACAGGTCTAATACTGTAGTCTTACTAATGCTCCTCAGCTACAACAGGTCTAATACTGTAGTCTTACTAATGCTCCTCAACTACAACCGGTCTAATGGTCTTACTAATGCTTCTCAACTACAACAGGTGTAATATTGTAGTCTTACTAATGCTCCTCAACTACAACAGGTCTAATGGTCTTACTAATGCTCCTCAGCTACAACAGGTCTAATGGTCTTACTAATGCTCCTCAGCTACAACAGGTCTAATACTGTAGTCTTACTAATGCTCCTCAGCTACAACAGGTCTAATACTGTAGTCTTACTAATGCTCCTCAGCTACAACAGGTCTAATGGTCTTACTAATGCTCCTCAGCTACAACAGGTCTAATACTGTAGTCTTACTAATGCTTCTCAACTACAACAGGTTTAATACTGTAGTCTTACTAATGCTCCTCAGCTACAACAGGTTTAATATTGTAGTCTTACTAATGCTTCTCAACTACAACAGGTCGAATACTGTAGTCTTTCTAATGCTCCTCAGCTACAACAGGTTTAATATTGTAGTCTTACTAATGCTCCTCAGCTACAACAGGTGTAATATTGTAGTCTTACTAATGCTTCTCAACTACAACAGGTCTAATAGTCTTACTAATGCTTCTCAACTACAACAGGTCTAATACCGTAGTCTTACTAATGCTCCCCAGTTACAACAGGTTTAATATTGTAGTCTTACTAATGCTTCTCAACTACAACAGGTCGAATACTGTAGTCTTACTAATGCTTCTCAACTACAACAGGTCTAATACTGTAGTCTTACTAATGCTCCTCAGCTACAACAGGTCTAATGGTCTTACTAATGCTTCTCAACTACAACAGGTCTAATACTGTAGTCTTACTAATGCTCCTCAGTTACAACAGGTTTAATATTGTAGTCTTACTAATGCTCCTCAGCTACAACAGGTTTAATATTGTAGTCTTACTAATGCTTCTCAACTACAACAGGTCTAATACTGTAGTCTTTCTAATGCTCCTCAGCTACAACAGGTTTAATATTGTAGTCTTTCTAATGCTCCTCAGCTACAACTGGTCTAATACTGTAGTCTTTCTAATGCTCCTCAGCTACAACAGGTTTAATATTGTAGTCTTACTAATGCTTCTCAACTACAACAGGTCGAATACTGTAGTCTTACTAATGCTTCTCAACTACAACAGGTCTAATACTGTAGTCTTACTAATGCTTCTCAACTACAACAGGTCTAATACTGTAGTCTTACTAATGCTCCTCAGCTACAACAGGTCTAATGGTCTTACTAATGCTTCTCAACTACAACAGGTCTAATACTGTAGTCTTACTAATGCTCCTCAGTTACAACAGGTTTAATATTGTAGTCTTACTAATGCTCCTCAGCTACAACAGGTTTAATATTGTAGTCTTTCTAATGCTCCTCAGCTACAACTGGTCTAATACTGTAGTCTTTCTAATGCTCCTCAGCTACAACAGGTTTAATATTGTAGTCTTACTAATGCTTCTCAACTACAACAGGTCGAATACTGTAGTCTTACTAATGCTTCTCAACTACAACAGGTCTAATACTGTAGTCTTACTAATGCTTCTCAACTACAACAGGTTTAATACTGTAGTCTTACTAATGCTCCTCAGCTACAACAGGTTTAATATTGTAGTCTTACTAATGCTCCTCAACTACAACAGGTTTAATACTGTAGTCTTACTAATGCTCCTCAGCTACAACAGGTGTAATATTGTAGTCTTACTAATGCTTCTCAACTACAACAGGTCTAATAGTCTTACTAATGCTTCTCAACTACAACAGGTCTAATACCGTAGTCTTACTAATGCTCCCCAGTTACAACAGGTTTAATATTGTAGTCTTACTAATGCTTCTCAACTACAACAGGTCTAATACTGTAGTCTTACTAATGCTCCTCAGCTACAACAGGTCTAATACTGTAGTCTTACTAATGCTCCTCAACTACAACCGGTCTAATGGTCTTACTAATGCTTCTCAACTACAACAGGTGTAATATTGTAGTCTTCCTAATGCTCCTCAACTACAACAGGTCTAATGGTCTTACTAATGCTTCTCAACTACAACAGGTCTAATACTGTAGTCTTTCTAATGCTCCTCAGCTACAACAGGTTTAATATTGTAGTCTTTCTAATGCTCCTCAGCTACAACTGGTCTAATACTGTAGTCTTTCTAATGCTCCTCAGCTACAACAGGTTTAATATTGTAGTCTTACTAATGCTTCTCAACTACAACAGGTCGAATACTGTAGTCTTACTAATGCTTCTCAACTACAACAGGTCTAATACTGTAGTCTGACTAATGCTTCTCAACTACAACAGGTTTAATACTGTAGTCTTACTAATGCTCCTCAGCTACAACAGGTTTAATATTGTAGTCTTACTAATGCTCCTCAACTACAACAGGTTTAATACTGTAGTCTTACTAATGCTCCTCAGCTACAACAGGTGTAATATTGTAGTCTTACTAATGCTTCTCAACTACAACAGGTCTAATAGTCTTACTAATGCTTCTCAACTACAACAGGTCTAATACCGTAGTCTTACTAATGCTCCCCAGTTACAACAGGTTTAATATTGTAGTCTTACTAATGCTTCTCAACTACAACAGGTCTAATACTGTAGTCTTACTAATGCTCCTCAGCTACAACAGGTCTAATACTGTAGTCTTACTAATGCTCCTCAACTACAACCGGTCTAATGGTCTTACTAATGCTTCTCAACTACAACAGGTGTAATATTGTAGTCTTACTAATGCTCCTCAACTACAACAGGTCTAATGGTCTTACTAATGCTCCTTAGCTACAACAGGTCTAATGGTCTTACTAATGCTCCTCAGCTACAACAGGTCTAATACTGTAGTCTTACTAATGCTCCTCAGCTACAACAGGTCTAATACTGTAGTCTTACTAATGCTTCTCAACTACAACAGGTTTAATACTGTAGTCTTACTAATGCTTCTCAGCTACAACAGGTCTAATACTGTAGTCTTACTAATGCTCCTCAACTACAACAGGTTTAATATTATTACTAATGCTCCTCAGCTACAACAGGTATAATATTATTACTAATGCTCCTCAGTTACAACAGGTATAATATTATTACTAATGCTCCTCAGTTACAACAGGTATAATATTATTACTAATGCTCCTCAGCTACAACAGGTATAATATTATTACTAATGCTCCTCAACTACAACAGGTATAATATTATTACTAATGCTCCTCAGCTACAACAGGTATAATATTATTACTAATGCTCCTCAACTACAACAGGTATAATATTATTACTAATGCTCCTCAGTTACAACAGGTATAATATTATTACTAATGCTCCTCAACTACAACAGGTATAATATTATTACTAATGCTCCTCAGCTACAACAGGTATAATATTATTACTAATGCTCCTCAACTACAACAGGTATAATATTATTACTAATGCTCCTCAGCTACAACAGGTATAATATTATTACTAATGCTCCTCAACTACAACAGGTATAATATTATTACTAATGCTTCTCAGCTACAACAGGTCTAATACTGTAGTCTTACTAATGCTCCTCAGCTACAACAGGTATAATATTATTACTAATGCTCCTCAACTACAACAGGTATAATATTATTACTAATGCTCCTCAACTACAACAGGTATAATATTATTACTAATGCTCCTCAGCTACAACAGGTATAATATTATTACTAATGCTCCTCAACTACAACAGGTATAATATTATTACTAATGCTCCTCAACTACAACAGGTTTAATACTGTAGTCTTACTAATGCTCCTCAGCTACAACAGGTCTAATACCGTAGTCTTACTAATGCTCCCCAGTTACAACAGGTTTAATATTGTAGTCTTACTAATGCTTCTCAACTACAACAGGTCTAATACTGTAGTCTTACTAATGCTCCTCAGCTACAACAGGTCTAATACTGTAGTCTTACTAATGCTCCTCAACTACAACCGGTCTAATGGTCTTACTAATGCTTCTCAACTACAACAGGTGTAATATTGTAGTCTTACTAATGCTCCTCAACTACAACAGGTCTAATGGTCTTACTAATGCTCCTTAGCTACAACAGGTCTAATGGTCTTACTAATGCTCCTCAGCTACAACAGGTCTAATACTGTAGTCTTACTAATGCTCCCCAGCTACAACAGGTCTAATGGTCTTACTAATGCTCCTCAGCTACAACAGGTCTAATACTGTAGTCTTACTAATGCTTCTCAACTACAACAGGTTTAATACTGTAGTCTTACTAATGCTTCTCAACTACAACAGGTCTAATACTGTAGTCTTACTAATGCTTCTCAACTACAACAGGTTTAATACTGTAGTCTTACTAATGCTTCTCAACTACAACAGGTCTAATACTGTAGTCTTACTAATGCTTCTCAACTACAACAGGTTTAATACTGTAGTCTTACTAATGCTTCTCAACTACAACAGGTTTAATACTGTAGTCTTACTAATGCTTCTCAACTACAACAGGTCTAATACTGTAGTCTTACTAATGCTTCTCAACTACAACAGGTCTAATACTGTAGTCTTACTAATGCTCCTCAGCTACAACAGGTATAATATTATTACTAATGCTCCTCAACTACAACAGGTATAATATTATTACTAATGCTCCTCAGTTACAACAGGTATAATATTATTACTAATGCTCCTCAGTTACAACAGGTATAATATTATTACTAATGCTCCTCAGCTACAACAGGTATAATATTATTACTAATGCTCCTCAGTTACAACAGGTATAATATTATTACTAATGCTCCTCAACTACAACAGGTATAATACTGTAGTCTTACTAATGCTCCTCAGCTACAACAGGTCTAATACTGTAGTCTTACTAATGCTCCTCAACTACAACAGGTATAATATTATTACTAATGCTCCTCAGTTACAACAGGTATAATATTATTACTAATGCTCCTCAGCTACAACAGGTATAATATTATTACTAATGCTCCTCAACTACAACAGGTATAATATTATTACTAATGCTCCTCAGCTACAACAGGTATAATATTATTACTAATGCTCCTCAGTTACAACAGGTATAATATTATTACTAATGCTCCTCAACTACAACAGGTATAATATTATTACTAATGCTCCTCAACTACAACAGGTCTAATACTGTAGTCTTACTAATGCTTCTCAGCTACAACAGGTCTAATACTGTAGTCTTACTAATGCTCCTCAGCTACAACAGGTATAATATTATTACTAATGCTCCTCAGCTACAACAGGTATAATATTATTACTAATGCTCCTCAGTTACAACAGGTATAATATTATTACTAATGCTCCTCAACTACAACAGGTATAATATTATTACTAATGCTCCTCAACTACAACAGGTATAATATTATTACTAATGCTCCTCAACTACAACAGGTCTAATACTGTAGTCTTACTAATGCTCCTCAGCTACAACAGGTATAATATTATTACTAATGCTCCTCAGTTACAACAGGTATAATATTATTACTAATGCTCCTCAGCTACAACAGGTATAATATTATTACTAATGCTCCTCAACTACAACAGGTATAATATTATTACTAATGCTCCTCAGCTACAACAGGTATAATATTATTACTAATGCTCCTCAGCTACAACAGGTATAATATTATTACTAATGCTCGTCAGCTACAACAGGTATAATATTATTACTAATGCTCCTCAGTTACAACAGGTATAATATTATTACTAATGCTCCTCAGCTACAACAGGTATAATATTATTACTAATGCTCCTCAACTACAACAGGTATAATATTATTACTAATGCTCCTCAGCTACAACAGGTATAATATTATTACTAATGCTCCTCAGCTACAACAGGTATAATATTATTACTAATGCTCGTCAGCTACAACAGGTATAATATTATTACTAATGCTCCTCAACTACAACAGGTATAATATTATTACTAATGCTCGTCAACTACAACAGGTATAATTTTATTACTAATGCTCCTCAGCTACAACAGGTCTAATATTGTAGTCTTACTAATGCTCCTCAACTACAACAGGTCTAATACTGTAGTCTTACTAATGCTCCTCAACTACAACAGGTATAATTTTATTACTAATGCTCCTCAGCTACAACAGGTCTAATATTGTAGTCTTACTGTCACGTTCGCTAGAATAAATGTCGGACCAAGGTGCAGCGGATTTTAAGTTCCACATAATTTAATGAATAAAGTCAAACTTAGCAAAGACAAAAACAAATGAACAATAAACTAACAACAAACCGTGACTGCAGAGATACTACGTGCACTAACTCAAAACAATATCCCATAAACACAGGTGGCAAAAGGCTACCTAAATATGATCCCCAATTAGAGACAACGATTACCAGCTGCCTCTAATTGGGAATCATACACAATCACCAACATAGAAAATCAAACCTAGAACCCCACATAAAAATAATAAACTAGACTAACCCCCCCAGTCACGCCCTGACCTACTCTACCATAGAAAATAAGGACTCTCTATAGTCAGGACGGGACACTTTCTAATGCTCCTCAGCTACAACAGGTCTAATATTATTACTAATGCTTCTCAGCTACTACAGGTCTAATATTATTACTAATGCTCCTCAGCTACAACAGGCCTAATATTATTACTAATGCTTCTCAGCTACAACAGGTGCAGAGGGAAGGTCTCAGAGTTACCTCTCCACTCCAAATGCAATAACTTGTGTAAGAGGTCATATGAAGACACAGCTCCCAGCAACCAGAGGAGAGACAGAGAGCGTGGGAGACAAAAATACGAAAAAAAGTGATGACTCATTGCCAGTGAGGATGCAGACACAGATCGATGCTGCAAGTCTGATCTCTCTCTCTTTTCTCTTTCTCATCCACTATACAGTGGGGCAAAAAAGTATTTAGTCAGCCACCAATTGTGCAAGTTCTCCCACTTAAAAAGATGAGAGGCCTGTAATTTTCATCATAGGTACACTTCAACTATGACAGACAAAATGAGAAAAAAATTCCAGAAAATCACATTGTAGGATTTTTAATTAGTTTATTTGCAAATTATGGTGGAAAATAAGTATTTGGTCAATAACAAAAGTTTATCTCAATACTTTGTTATATACCCTTTGTTGGCAATGAGGGGTACACGTCTGGCACTGCAGGAATTGAGACCCTGGCGGTGTAGTGTGTTACTGATGGTAGGCTTTGTTAATTTGGTGCCAGCTCTCTGCAGGTCATTCACTAGGTCGTGTGGTTCTGGGATTTTTGCTCACCGTTCTTGTGATCATTTTGACCCGACGGGGTGAGATCTTGCGTGGAGCCCCAGATCGAGGGAAATTATCAGTGGTCTTGTATGTCTTCCATTTCCTAATAATTGCTCCCACAGTTGATTTCTTCAAACCAAGCTGCTTACCTATTGCAGATTCAGTCTTCCCAGCCTGGTGCAGGTCTACAATTTTGTTTCTGGTGTCCTTTGACAGCTCTTTGGTCTTGGCCAAAGTGGAGTTTGGAGGGTGACTGTTTGAGGTTGTGGACAGGTGTCTTTTATACTGATAACAAGTTCAAACAGGTGCCATTAATACAGGTAACGAGTGGAGGACAGAGGAGCCTCTTAAAGTAGAAGTTACAGGTCTGTGAGAGCCAGAAATCTTGCTTGTTTGTAGGTGACCAAATACTTATTTTCCACCATAATTTGCTAATAAATTCATAAAAAATCCTACAATGTGATTTTCTGGATTATTTTTCTAATTTTGTCTGTCATAGTTGAAGTGTACCTATGATGAAAATTACAGGCCTCTCTCATCTTTTTAAGTCGGAGAACTTGCACAATTGGTGGCTGACTAAATACTTTTTTTGCCACAGTCTCTCTCTTCTTCTGCATGTTTATCCTGTTACATAGTTAGGATGCAAATTCTGACATTATTAGTGCTGTCTATTCATGTTCTTCAGTCTAGCCAATTCTGGAAATTAAGTTCTTCAGGGAGGGAAGCAGGATACGTAGCTACACTATGTCCCAAAACTATTTAATTGGCAGTTTTTGACCTGCCTCAAAACTAGTGTAGAAAATACACAATTTGGTTATACAGTAGACAGTGTTTGCCGTACATACCTACACGTACGCTATGGTCACAAGACACAGGCCTCCGAATTGTCCCTAGAATTTCTAAGCATACAGCTGAGGCAGGACTTTCTCCTATATAGCTCCATTTTTATGGAATGGTCTGCCTGTCCATGTGAGAGACGCAGACTCGGTCTCAACCTTTAAGTCTTTACTGAAGACTCATCTCTTCAGTGGGTCATATGATTGAGTGTAGTCTGGCCCAGGAGTGTGAAGGGGAACGGAAAGGCTCTGGAGCAACGAACCGCCCTTGCTGTCTCTGCCTGGCCAGTTCCCCTCTTTCTACTGGGATTCTCTGCCTCTAACCCTATTACAGGGGCTGAGTCACTGGCTTACTGGTGCTCTTTCGTGCCGTCCCTAGGAGGGGTGCGTCACTTGAGTGGGTTGAGTCACTGATGTGATCTTCCTGTCTGGGTTGGCGCCCCCCCCCCCCTTGGGTTGTGCCGTGGCGGAGATCTTTGTGGGCTATACTCAGCCTTGTCTCAGGATGATAAGTTGGTGGTTGAAGCTATCCCTCTAGTGGTGTGGGGGCTGTGCTTTGGCAAAGTGGGTGGGGTTATATCCTTCCTGTTTGGCCCTGTCCGGGGATATCATCGTATGGGGCCACAGTGTCTCCTGACCCCTCCCGTTTCAGCCTCCAGTATTTATGCTGCAGTAGTTTATGTGTCGGGGGGCTAGGGTCAGTTTGTTATATCTGGAGTACTTCTGTCTTGTCCTGTGTGAATTTATGTATGCTCTCTCTAATCCTCTCTTTCTTTCTCTCTCTCTCTCGGAGGACCTGAGCCCTAGGACCATGCCTCAGGTCTACCTGGCATGATGACTCCTTGCTGTCCCCAGTCCACCTGGCCGTGCTGCTGCTCCAGTTTCAACTGTTCTGTCTGCCGCTATGGAATCCTGACCTGTTCACCAGACGTGCTAGCTGTCCCAGACCTGCTGTTTTCAAATCTCTAGAGACAGCAGGAGTGGTAGAGATACTCTTAATGATTGGCTATGAAAAGCCAACTGACATTTACTCCTGAGGTGCTGACTTGCTGCACCCTCGACAACTCTGTGATTATTATTATTTGACCATGCTGGTCATTTATGAACATTTGAACATCTTGGCCATGTTCTGTTATAATCTCCACCCGGTACAGCCAGAAGAGGACTGGCCACCCCTCATAGCTTGGTTCCTCTCTAGGTTTCTTCCTAGGTTCTGGCCTTTCTAGGAAGTTTTTCCTAGCCATCATGCTTCTACACCTGCATTGCTTCCTGTTTGGGATTTTAGGCTGGGTTTCTGTACAGCACTTTGAGATATCAGCTGATGTACGAAGAGCTACAGTGCCTTGCGAAAGTATTCGGCCCCCTTGAACTTTGCGACCTTTTGCCTCATTTCAGGCTTCAAACATAAAGATATAAAACTGTATTTTTTTGTGAAGAATCAACAACAAGTGAACAATCAACAATCATGAAGTGGAACAACATTTATTGGATATTTCAAACTTTTTTAACAAATCAAAAACTGAAAAATTGGGCGTGCAAAATTATTCAGCCCCCTTAAGTTAATACTTTGTAGCGCCACCTTTTGCTGCGATTACAGCTGTAAGTCGCTTGGGGTATGTCTCTATCAGTTTTGCACATCGAGAGACTGACATTTTTTCCCATTCCTCCTTGCAAAACAGCTCGAGCTCAGTGAGGTTGGATGGAGAGCATTTGTGAACAGCAGTTTTCAGTTCTTTCCACAGATTCTCGATTGGATTCAGGTCTGGACTTTGACTTGGCCATTCTAACACCTGGATATGTTTATTTTTGAACCATTCCATTGTAGATTTTGCTTTATGTTTTGGATCATTGTCTTGTTGGAAGACAAATCTCCGTCCCAGTCTCAGGTCTTTTGCAGACTCCATCAGGTTTTCTTCCAGAATGGTCCTGTATTTGGCTCCATCCATCTTCCCATCAATTTTAACCATCTTCCCTGTCCCTGCTGAAGAAAAGCAGGCCCAAACCATGATGCTGCCACCACCATGTTTGACAGTGGGGATGGTGTGTTCAGCTGTGTTGCTTTTACGCCAAACATAACGTTTTGCATTGTTGCCAAAAAGTTCAATTTTGGTTTCATCTGACCAGAGCACCTTCTTCCACATGTTTGGTGTGTCTCCCAGGTGGCTTGTGGCAAACTTTTTATGGATATCTTTAAGAAATGGCTTTCTTCTTGCCACTCTTCCATAAAGGCCAGATTTGTGCAATATACGACTGATTGTTGTCCTATGGACAGAGTCTCCCACTTCAGCTGTAGATCTCTGCAGTTCATCCAGAGTGATCATGGGCCTCTTGGCTGCATCTCTGATCAGTCTTCTCCTTGTATGAGCTGAAAGTTTAGAGGGACGGCCAGGTCTTGGTAGATTTGCAGTGGTCTGATACTCCTTCCATTTCAATATTATCGCTTGCACAGTGCTCCTTGTGATGTTTAAAGCTTGGGAATCTTTTTGTATCCAAATCCGGCTTTAAACTTCTTCACAACAGTATCTCGGACCTGCCTGGTGTGTTCCTTGTTCTTCATGATGCTCTCTGCGCTTTTGACGGACCTCTGAGACTATCACAGTGCAGGTGCATTTATACGGAGACTTGATTACACACAGGTGGATTGTATTTATCATCATTAGTCATTTAGGTCAACATTGGATCATTCAGAGATCCTCACTGAACTTCTGGAGAGAGTTTGCTGCACTGAAAGTAAAGGGGCTGAATAATTTTGCACGCCCAATTTTTCAGTTTTTGATTTGTTAAAAAAGTTTGAAATATCCAATAAATGTCGTTCCACTTCATGATTGTGTCCCACTTGTTGTTGATTCTTCACAAAAAAATACAGTTTTATATCTTTATGTTTGAAGCCTGAAATGTGACAAAAGGTCGCAAAGTTCAAGGGGGCCGAATACTTTCGCAAGGCACTGTATATAAATAAATTTGATTTGATATAAGCAATTTACCCCGAGTAGAGGGAGTCATCAGGCCTGAGTTCAAAGCAGTCACTGCTATGGCATTATGGGCAATAACATCACCAATCCACATTCAGCCACTAGAACCCCTAGGACTGGAGGCAGTGCTGAAGAACGTTCGCAACAATGGGCTTTAATACATTCAAGACTATTTTTGGAACACGCATGCCCCCCTAATTGCCCACTGAAGCCCATGAAATTCTTCTATTAAATGTCTCCAGGTACACTTTACAGGATAGGAAGCGTGTGTGTGTGTGTGTGTGTGGGGGGGGGGGGGGGGGGGGGGGGGGGGGGGTGTTTACATGGCGTGACTGTAAGAAAGAGAAAGTAGCACTATCCCTCCAACAAACCCAAATGTATGTATTCCCAGTATTCCCATTGAGAGATAAAAAGCAGCCACTTGAATGTCTCATTCCATCCCTCTCAAATCATCCCTCCCTTCCCTCCATAGGCTATCCAACCCCGTGGTGAACTCTTGCTGATAAAATATTTAAGATGCACCATGATTAAAGTGCAGCTTCACCTTGACAGAGAAATCCATTGACGGAGACAGAATCAATCACATTGATTCCAATGATAGGGGCTGAAAAGGAGGAAGGGAAGGAGCGAACGACTGAGGGAGGGTGGAGAGGGAGGGTGGAGAGAGCGGAGAAGGGAGGAATGGAAGGAGGGAAGGACTGAGGGTGGGGGGAGAAGGAGAAGGGAGAGAGCGGAGAAGGGAGGAATGGAAGGAGGGAAGGACTGAGGGAGGGGGGAGAGGTAGAAGAGTGAGCGAGAGGCGGAAGATGGAAGAGGGGGAGGAAGGGGAAGTAAAGGAAGAAGGGGGAAGTTTTGGCTCGCTAGTCGAGCTCCTGTGGCTGGATTAAAAATGCATGTGACAACAGTCAACAACACAATTATTTGCATGGCTCAGAGAGTAGGAACCAAAGTACTGATAAACATTGCGGCACATGAGTTTGGGTGTTCCAGTAAGCATCAATTTGTTGCCTTCATTAGCCTACTTTATTGTGAAAAATGTATCAGCAACTCTGCCAAGCCTACAAGCAAGAAACTGACGATTAAACAACGCAACAAATACATTGATCATCTCAGCAAGGTTTTACCCGTGGTCGTGGAGCTGGCGGGAAGTGCAACTGAAATGTAGCTGAGTTGTCGCTGAAATAAACATCTGCATTTTGCATATTGCATATATATTGCATATTGCATATCTGCATATTTTTTATCGTTATTTTATTAATGAAAGCAGAAAGATGTTGTTGAACAGATACTGTGTAAAACTTTAGCATCGAATACATTGCAAGTAGGGGGGATTTTCACACTTGCAGTAGCCGGGCTATAAAACAAATTGTTGGATAACAGATCGGCTCTCGGAACGCATTAACATGCGTTACTTTGTGTGTCGATATTGTGTGTCGATTCTCTCTCTCTGTGTATGAGTATGTCTGACTATACAGAGAAGAAAGCACATTGAAATATGTTTTAATGCAGTGCGGTCGGAGTGTATCAATAAACGTCAGGTCCGCTCAGCTCTCTCTCTCTAGGGTTTGACTGCTGGCCTTTACTTAGCCCTGAGAGAAGGACCAGAGATACCTGTCATGTTGCAATCTAACCCTTTAATTAGCCCTGAGAGGAGCACCAGAGATACCTGTCATGTTGCAATCTAACCCTTTACTTAGCCCTGAGAGAAGGACCAGAGATACCTATCATGTTGCAATCTAACCCTTTAATTAGCCCTGAGAGGAGCACCAGAGATACCTATCATGTTGCAATCTAACCCTTTAATTAGCCCTGAGAGGAGCACCAGAGATACCTATCATGTTGCAATCTAACCCTTTAATTAGCCCTGAGAGGAGCACCAGAGATACCTATCATGTTGCAATCTAACCCTTTACTTAGCCCTGAGAGAAGGACCAGAGATACCTATCATGTTGCAATCTAACCCTTTACTTAGCCCTGAGAGGAGCACCAGAGATACCTATCATGTTGCAATCTAACCCTTTACTTAGCCCTGAGAGGAGCACCAGAGATACCTATCATGTTGCAATCTAACCCTTTACTTAGCCCTGAGAGAAGGACCAGAGATACCTATCATGTTGCAATCTAACCCTTTACTTAGCCCTGAGAGGAGCACCAGAGATACCTATCATGTTGCAATCTAACCCTTTAATTAGCCCTGAGAGGAGCACCAGAGATACCTATCATGTTGCAATCTAACCCTTTACTTAGCCCTGAGAGAAGGACCAGAGATACCTATCATGTTGCAATCTAACCCTTTAATTAGCCCTGAGAGGAGCACCAGAGATACCTATCATGTTGCAATCTAACCCTTTACTTAGCCCTGAGAGGAGCACCAGAGATACCTATCATGTTGCAATCTAACCCTTTACTTAGCCCTGAGAGAAGGACCAGAGATACCTATCATGTTGCAATCTAACCCTTTACTTAGCCCTGAGAGGAGCACCAGAGATACCTATCATGTTGCAATCTAACCCTTTACTTAGCCCTGAGAGGAGCACCAGAGATACCTATCATGTTGCAATCTAACCCTTTACTTAGCCCTGAGAGAAGGACCAGATATACCTATCATGTTGCAATCTAACCCTTTACTTAGCCCTGAGAGGAGCACCAGAGATACCTATCATGTTGCAATCTAACCCTTTACTTAGCCCTGAGAGAAGGACCAGAGATACCTATCATGTTGCAATCTAACCCTTTACTTAGCCCTGAGAGGAGCACCAGAGATACCTATCATGTTGCAATCTAACCCTTTACTTAGCCCTGAGAGAAGGACCAGAGATACCTATCATGTTGCAATCTAACCCTTTACTTAGCCCTGAGAGGAGCACCAGAGATACCTGTCATGTTGCAATCTAACCCTAACCCTTTAATTACCCCTGAGAGAAGCCTCAGAGATACCTGTCATGTTGCAATCTAACCCTAAACCCTTTAATTACCCCTGAGAGAAGCCTCAGAGATACCTGTCATGTTGCAATCTCTTCTAGGACACCTCTATACCTCATGAAAAGCCAATTCACTCATTGCAGTGTGTATGTATCTCCCACCCACTACACTAAAGCCTACCTCATCTCACCCAATCTTCCACTCTATTAATCCCTTAGCCTACAATATCTGCGCCCCAGCGGAAATCTAATTAACATAATCAAAAACATCCCCGTCTTTTTTTTGCACGGGCTGCGTCTCAATCCACCCCATCTGCCAATATCGCCCTTCCGCATCTGCGGTGAAAGGTGGCAGAGCTAGAGCGGTGTTTGTCAGACCATGAGTGAAGAGGTCGTCTCACAAAAAAAAAACATCTTTAGCGTCCAAACTGTTTTTGACGAGACTCCCACGAACACGATGGCGTTCTCCATTTCCCTCTAAGGACTCCGACAAGCCGCACAAGACTCGTCCGAAGTCGGTACAGCCTCTTCCTCCAACTTCTGTCTGTAGCGTCCAAACGGTTTGGGCGGCACACTAAACACAATAAATACGTTTCCTGATCTTTTTAATCACTCTCTGATATCGGACAGACACTTCAGAACAAACTTCCTTTAGGTATTTTGTTGGCCTATCTGTTGTTCCATGTAGTGAATCTGTTATTCAGTGGGTCTCTATTGGCTTATAGCAGTAATGCCAAATTCATGTTTCATCCAATATTTTTTGATACCTTAAGGGGTCTTCAAACTCAAAATCAAATAGCTAAATGATCAAATGAAATCAAACGTTATTCGTCACATGCGCCGAATACAACAGGTGTTGTATTACCATGAAATGCTTACTGACAAGCCCTTAAACCAACAATACAGTTCAAGAAGAGTTAAGAAAATATTTATCAAATAAACTAAAGTAAAAAGTAATAAATAGTAACACAATAAAATAACAATAACAAGGCTATATACAGGTTGGTACCGAGTCAATATGTGGGGGTACAGGTTAGTCGAGGTCATTTGTACATGTAGGTAGGGGTAAAGTGATCCTTAGCATGACCATCCTTGGTATGACCCCCCCCCCCCCCCCCCCCCCCCCCCCCCCCCCCCCCCCCCCAGCTTAGACAGGGCTTAGACTCTAGAGGGAATCACTTAACATAACACCCAAGTCTGACATCATCACCTAGACAATGCCTAATGCAGTGCCGTCCACAGTAAACCATTCACAGGGGCCATAAGCAAAGGATAAGAAAAAGACGAGGAACAAAACATACTGTATTTAATTGTTGTTCTAACCGTGTCCATCCGTGACTGATATAGTTGGCTTGAGAACCTGAAGAGAGCTTAATAGTTTTGCTTAATTTAGTTACACATCATTGTCGCGAGTGTTAAAAAAAAAAAAAACATCTTGGCCGTATGTTAAGATTCCTAGCAGGCAGATTAGCTAACCTTTTACTAACAGGGCTGAAACGTCCGCGGTCGTTTAATTGCTTTGTTAGAAGAAAATAAATTAAATATCTTTAAAAGGTCAGGACTTGATATTTCCAATTATGAAGCACTTCTAATCAGCTGTGGGAGATAGACCAGCTATGACATTGGCCCGGAGGTGGGTGTGGCCCTTAACGGAGCTGTGTCCTGCCAATGCATCTTAATCAGAGCACACTATCATACACACACATTCCCATACACACAAGGATGCAGAAGCGCGCGCACACACACACACACACACACACACACACACACACACACAGTCTTGTATAACTAATCTTGTGGGAACACACAATTCTGTCACACCCTGATCTGTTTCATCTGTCTTTGTGCTTGTCTCCACCCCCCTCCAGGTGTCGCCCATCTTCCCCATTATCCCCAGTTTGTCTGTTGACAGTTCATTTTGTTCGTCAAGCCCACCAGAGGTGTTCCCTTTGCTCCTGTCTGTTTCTAGTTCCTGGTTTTCCTGGTTTTGACCATGAGCCTGCCTGCCATTTCTGTATGTTGTCACACCACCTTGGATTACTGACCTCTGCCTGCCCTTGACCTGTCGTTTTTGCCTGCCCCCTGTTCTAGTAATAAACTTTTGTTATTTCGGCATTGTCTCCATGTGGGTCTTCCTTGAAACGTGATAAATTCAGTCCCATTCAAAATCCTATTCTCCCTAAACCCTAACGCTAACCTGAAAATCTAATCTTAACCCTAAACCTAGCTCCTAACCCTGACCCTAAACCTAATAGCATTTGACCTTGTGGGGACCAACAACATGTTCCCAGTTGGTCAAATTTCAGTTAATTTACTATTCTTGTTGGGACTTCTGGTCCCCAGTATAGTTAAACACGTCCACCAGGGGTAGTTCTATTCTGCCATGATTTCTTCCTCAAAGTCCTGAACCAGACAACATTGTATCTATCTCTGTCAAGGCGTTCCAGCAGTGATATTACATCATACCAAAATATTCACCTGTTCTTATAAAGAAACACCTCCTCTCATCATCTCAAGCCTTCAAGGGTGGATGGCTTCCCACAGTGTGACAAATGGACACACACACACACACAGAATGTGGGTAGGACATGGCAAATCTGTATGCAATCCAAGTCAATCCAACCTCGTGATCAAAAACAACTTATTCTCTTCCCAACTCTGCTCTTCATGACTGAATCTCCCTCCATAAGCTAGCAGCATCGGGACACTCTGGTCCCCAGTGTAGAGCTCTTGATCTTGGACAGGGGTCTCTCCTGACTGCCATAGATCCATCCCTCAATAGAAGAGCACAGGCCTGGCTATTAAGAAAGTATTTCTCTCTCGTATTTATATTCACCCGCTATTACACCTGACTGCCATAGATCCATCCCTCAATAGAAGAGCACAGGCCTGGCTATTAAGATATATATATATATATATACACACACCCACTATTACGCCAGTCAGAGACAAGCCAGGGTGAAAGGCCTGTACAGACTAGAGGTCTTTAAAATATAATAAGATACATTTTATTTGGGGGGGTAATTCTTCCCTTTTTCTCCTCAATTTAGTGAAACATTACCCACCAAGCCGCTCTTCTTAACACCCGCTGGCTTAACCTGGAAGCCAGCTGCACCAATGTGTCGGAGGAAACACCGTTCAACTGACGACCACAGTCAGCTTGCAGGCATCCGGCCTGCCACAAGGAGTTGCTAGAGAGCGATGAGCCAAGTAAACCCCCCGGTCAAACGCTCCCCTAACCCGGACGACTCTGGGCCAATTGTGCGCCGCCCTATGGGACTCCTGGTCGGCTGGGATCGAACCCCAGGCTGTAGTGAAGCTGCAACACTGCAATGCAGTGCCTTAGACCGCTTGTTGACTTATGGAAAGGCCTAACCAACATCTAGAGACCTATTTGTTAAACAGAAGAGCTACTTGGCTGAAAAACATGAACGTTTTGTCACTCGGGTCCAATCGGTTCTGGCCTATAGCCAGACCCATTAGGGTACGGGTTGGGTCTAGGTCTGGTTGTCGTCGGGCCCATTCGGATTAGGGTCAGATTGTTCTCTGGTCCGTTCAGAATAGATTAATCTTATTAGCGTAAAATAAATATGCTATAGGTTATTCAAAGCCTCTCCCCTTCTCGTCTTCGCTTGCATCATCAAAGCCCCACAGTAATGAGTGGTTGAAAATGAATGATAAGGCGCAAGGTCGGTACCTTTCAGGGGATCTTCAAGTATCCTCGTTTGGCCTCTCGTTGGAAGGAAGACCTTAAGAACTTGTTGAGCTCTAACTCAGAAATAGCACTTTGCTGTTAGCGGTAATATGGAGAAAGTAGCGGACCACACTACATTCTAATCAAGGTAGATCAGCATCCGTTAGTAGCCGCTAGTTCAGACGGCAAACTACAACCACACATACACTGACTATGTGTATGTGTATGTACATACTGTAGTTCATTAGGACCAAACATAACCGCTAATTGGCTAGGCTATTTTATTTCCAGCGCGACATTTTTCTGTACACAGTAGAAGTTTGATTTCTCATTAAAAATGAATAAAAAGTAATTCGTAACTCAAACTGCACTCCATGGGCAAAGGATATGGACATTTCCTCATGTCTGGCCATAATAGGAAAGTAACCTTAATTAAAGGAGAGAATGTGCCCAGACAATGTCTTGAAGAAAAAGTAAATTGGATATGATTCTTTAGTTCCAGGCGTGGTGCAATTTATAAATTGCCTCTATTAACTCCATCTGTAATGCTTTTGCTGTTTTAATATAGTTCAGTTCACTCAATACCAGCAGTCTCCGAGTATAGCTATAGCTTTAACTGCAAGGTAACTGTAAAGGAACACTGTAAAGGAACACTAGAAAGGAACACTAGAAAGGAACAATAGAAAGGAACACTAGAAAGGAACACTAGAAAGGAACACTGTAGAGTATGTCATCGAAGAACATTGGAATAATCATTGGAGAACTGATGTACAACATATTACGGTATTAAAGACACACACATCAATTGTGAGAACTTCAATGCAAGTCCTGCACTCATGACCTAACATATGCTTGGAAGCACCAGGGCTCAATTAGTACTTAAAATGACTTTTATACAAATGCATCAACCAATACGGCCTTTGCCCTCTAATTGTCTGCTAAGCTACAACGAGGGATAAAAGCCTTCGGAGATAAAAGGGGAAGCCATTAAGCTTTACACCGCTTCCACCAATCATCATTAAGCTTCCAACACTTCCACCAATCACTATCAGTTAAATCTTGCACAGCGACAGACAAGTAAGGCTCCTCATAGGGCAACGAAAGACAAGCTAGGCGAGATAGCGTTAAGGCTAATGATGACATTCGTCCCGCGTCAGGCCCATCCAGAATGAAGTGAAACACATGGGTTATAAAGAGGTTAAGGAGGCCTAAAGCGGTGTCATGGGAATACTACTGATGAACAGGCTAATTATGCACGTTAAAAGCCTTCTATCTTAGGACCATGGAGGACGGTGGCCCGGATGTTTCCCACGAATTTATTCAAAGAGATTTTTCCCATCAAGATTCTTATTATTTCCCAGTGTTGACTTTGTGTTGACGGCTTGGAGGAGACGATGGATGCTTGAAGGGCTTTCTTTCCAAGCGAATGCGCTTCCTCAGAAATGCTTAGAATCGGCAGAGTGTTTGTTAATAGCCCCAATTCGTCGCTGTGGGGCACTTTATCACTCTGGCAACTGGACTGTATATGCATAGCAGATTTTCATAAAGCAATCTTCTGGGAATAATATAGAAGTGAAAATCTCTTTATAGATCAAGAATCTCATGTGACGGTTTAATGACTGTTTTCATAATGTCACACAGAGATAATCGACCTCCCACAATGCAACAGGTCCATTGGAAGAGGGTTCTCTCTCTCTAAGGAACTGTATCATTTCAATCTACCGGCTCCCGAACTCCCATCACCCATATTGGATTAACAACGTTGATTTACGACGCTGTCACATTCCACACAGAGAGATGTGTGTGTGTTGCCGTGATTTACAACTTGCATCTCAATATATCACGCATATTTGGACTGTTTCTTTAATGACTGTTTATCGTCTTCAATTGCGCTCAATTGCATCGGCTCGTCTCAAACTGAATCACAAATGGGGCATTGGGATTTCCCAAACAAGGAAAGCCTGCACAAGAAACATAATTAGTCTAAAACAAAGGATCAATCATCAACTACTGTCTGTGTGGAATTTCTCCTTATGAAAGAGAATGTGTTACGTTTTTATTTAAGATTAAACAAGGAATCAGAGAGCAAATCAGAAAATAATGGCATTGAATCAGATACAACTTTCTGAATATCAAATCAACTCATTGTTGTGTTCTTTAGTAACTGCCTTCAGGTTCTCTGCGGTCTAGATTGGAGTTCATTAAAAGCTAGGTGGAGGACAGGGGGTTTTCTCCCATTCAAAGGTAGGACTTCAAAAGCGGTGTGGTTGGTATCAAAACCATGGGGTCTTTTTCACACAGATATAGCTGACAAGACCCTATCGCAGTGGTTAATATGACATCCACTTGTCATCACATACAATGGCTTCAAAGACAAGTCCACCCGAACACAAATCTTGAAACCGCAAACTCACAACGAGGACCTTGATCTTGAGATTGTGCCACTATTCCATCACAGACGCACCACGAATCAAGAGCAGCATCGCTGGTTCTATTTGACAGCTGCTACATAGACTGAAGAAACCCAGAGAAAAAGCCTGCCAAAGAGTCCATCATCTCAATTATAATGAGGCTGTATACGTTCCATTACCATCACATGCTTAGTGAACCTTACAGGAAGTCATCCAGAGGGGGTCACATCTTATTCCGTCACATCACATTCCAGATACCCCCGCCTTGTTGCTACTTCTCCGTGTTGCAGGTAGCCTAGCGGTTACGAGTGTTGGGCCAGTAACTGAAAGGTTGCTGGATCGAATCCCCGAGCCGACTAACTGAAAAATGTGTTGACGTCCGCTTGAGCAAGGCACTTAACCCTAATTGCTCCTGTAAGTCGCTCTGGATAAGAGTGTCTGCTAAAGGACTACAATGTAAATGTACCCATCGGAGAGGCACTACTGAACTACTTTTAACAGCTATGGAGTTAATTCCTGCTTACATCAGACACACACACAGTTTGCCTTGTTTCAGCTGAAGGGAGAGACTCACCCCGATATGTCATCTCTGGTTCTGATGAGGCTTTGATCACTCTATTAATACTCATCCCAAGATGGCATAGCAGTTCAGACGTATTTTTGTCCTCGTCCTGTCGTGTATATAAATATATAGATATATTTACAACTTTTTCTTCACATAGATTTTTAATTTTCCAAAAACTCATCTTCAGAACACTCTCCTGCAATCCGCTTCACCAATTTATATTTATATAAAAAAGTATTATTTACCTCAGATCTGTAATCCTCCGAGAGGCTAGCCAGAAATTAGCCAGAAGCTAGCCGGGAGCTAGCCAGAAGCTGGTCCAGAAGCTACTCTGAAGCTGGTTCAGAAGCTAGTTAGCTTATTTACTGGCTAATCGTTAGTACTCAGCTAACCACGGTTTGTGGTCATCGGCTGTCCTTTGGCTCGAGAATCTATCGCCAGTTTTGTACGGCGCGGTGCAGCGCAGCGCGGCTCGGAACGGAACATACCGGATTTTGGCCGCTGGCCATACCTGGATCTCACAGCTAGCTAGCTGCTATCCGTGTGACTATCGGCTTTTGTCGATTCCGGAGCTAACATCAATTGTTCCGGAGCTAGCCAGCTGAAGAGTTCCATCAATCACTCCTGAGGTGCAGTCACCTATCCGGACCCGTTTTGCTGCCTACGCGGAGCCCCACCGGGCCTTCACAGTTGGACTGCAGACGTTGTCTACCCGAGGGAATTGTCCGGCTGGCTCCTCCGGCGCAACGTTGACTGGGCGCCCATCTGCGGCCTGCTAGCCATTGGCTATCTTATCGGCTGCTATCTGAATAGACAAATCGGACAATTTTTATTTTATTTTTATTTATTTATTTTTCTTCTTGGGCCTCTATAACTATATCTATTGTTTTTATTTTTGTTGTTGTTGTGTGATTTGGATTAATCCCCTCTACCACACGGAAACCCTCTAATCTACTGACGGAACGCAAGAGTTGGCTAATAACAGACCTCCATTCTATGCTAGCTTGGTCCTATGCTAGCTTGCTACCGATTTAGATGTCTAAATCGCCGTGACCCCCAACCAACCTCTCCACTCACTGGACCCTTTTGATCACTCAACTGAGCATGCCTCTCCTTAATGTCAATATGCCTTGTCCATTGCTGTTCTGGTTAGTGTTTATTGGCTTATTTCACTGTAGAGCCTCTAGTCCTGCTCATTATACCTTATCCAACCTATTAGTTCCACCACCCACACATGCAATGACATCTCCTGGTTTCAATGATGTTTCTAGAGACAATATCTCTCTCTTCATCACTCAATACCTAGGTTTACCTCCACTGTATTCACATCCTACCTTACCTTTGTCTGTACATTAAACCTTGATGCTATTTTATCGCCCCCAGAAACCTCCTTTTACTCTCTGTTCCAGACGTTCTAAACGACCAATTCTTATTGCTTTTAGCCGCACCCTTATTCTACTCCTACTCTGTTCCTCTGGCGATGTAGAGGTGAATCCAGGCCCTGCAGTGCATAGCTCCACTCCTATTCCCCAGGCGCTCTCTTTTGACGACTTCTGTAACCGTAATAGCCTTGGTTTCATGCATGTTAACATTAGAAGCCTCCTCCCTAAGTTTGTTCTATTCACTGCTTTAGCACACTCTGCCAACCCGGATGTTCTAGCTGTGTCTGAATCCTGGCTTAGGAAGACCACCAAAAATTCAGACATTTTAATTCCAAACTGCAACATTTTCAGACAAGATAGAACTGCCAAAGGGGGCGGTGCAATCTACTGCAAAGATAGCCTGCAGAGTTCTGTCCTACTATCCAGGTCTGTACCCAAACAATTTTAGCTTCTACTTTTAAAAATCCACCTCTCTAAAAACAAGTCTCTCACTGTTGCCGCCTGCTATAGACCACCCTCTGCCCCCAGCTGTGCTCTGGACACCATATGTGAACTGATTGCCCCCCATCTATCTTCAGAGCTTGTGCTGCTAGGCGACCTAAACTGGAACATGCTTAACACCCCAGCCATCCTACAATCTAAACTTGATGCCCTCAACCTCACACAAATTATCAATGAACCTACCAGGTACCTCCCCAAAGCCTTAAACACGGGCACCCTCATAGATATCATCCTAACCAACTTGCCCTCTAAATACACCTCTGCTGTTTTCAACCAAGATCTCAGCGATCACTGCCTCATTGCCTGCATCCGTAATGGGTCAGCGGTCAAACGACCTCCACTCATCACTGTAAAACGCTCCCTGAAACACTTCAGCGAGCAGGCCTTCTAATCGACCTGGCCGGGGTATCCTGGAAGGATATTGATCTCATCCCGTCAGTAGAGGATGCCTGGATATTTTTTTTAAATGCCTTCCTAACCATCTTAAATAAACATGCCCCATTCAAGAAATTTAGAACCAGGAACAGATATAGCCCTTGGTTCTCCCCAGACCTGACTGCCCTTAACCAACACAAAAACATCCTATGGCGTTCTGCATTATCATCGAACAGCCCCCGTGATATGCAGCTGTTCAGGGAAGCTAGAAAACATTATACACAGGCAGTTAGAAAAGCCAAGGCTAGCTTTTTCAAGCAGAAATTTGCTTCCTGCAACACTAACTCAAAAAAGTTCTGGGACACTGTAAAGTCCATGGAGAATAAGAACACCTCCTCCCAGCTGCCCACTGCACTGAAGATAGGAAACACTGTCACCACTGATAAATCCACCATAATTGAGAATTTCAATAAGCATTTTTCTACGGCTGGCCATGCTTTCCACCTGGCTACTCCTACCCCGGTCAACAGCACTGCACCCCCCACAACAACTCGCCCAAGCCTTCCCCATTTCTCCTTCTCCCAAATCTGCTCAGCTGATGTTCTGAATGAGCTGCAAAATCTGGACCCCTACAAATCAGCCGGGCTAGACAATCTGGACCCTTTCTTTCTAAAGTTATCTGCCAAAATTGTTGCCACCCCTATTACTAGCCTGTTCAACCTCTCTTTCGTGTCGTCTGAGATTCCCAAAGATTGGAAAGCAGCTGCGGTCATCCCCCTCTTCAAAGGGGGTGACACTCTTGACCCAAACTGCTACAGACCTATATCTATCCTACCATGCCTTTCTAAGGTCTTCGAAAGCCAAGTCAACAAACAGATTACCGACCATTTCGAATCTCACCATACCTTCTCTGCTATGCAATCTGGTTTCAGAGCTGGTCATGGGTGCACCTCAGCCACGCTCAAGGTCCTAAATGATATCTTAACCGCCATCGATAAGAAACATTACTGTGCAGCCGTATTCATTGATCTGGCCAAGGCTTTCGACTCTGTCAATCACCACATCCTCATCGGCAGACTCGACAGCCTTGGTTTCTCAAATGATTGCCTCGCCTGGTTCACCAACTACTTCTCTGATAGAGTTCAGTGTGTCAAATCGGAGGGTCTGCTGTCCGGACCTCTGGCAGTCTATGGGGGTGCCACAGGGTTCAATTCTTGGACCGACTCTCTTCTCTGTATACATCAATGAGGTCGCTCTTGCTGCTGGTGAGTCTCTGATCCACCTCTACGCAGACGACACCATTCTGTATACTTCTGGCCCTTCTTTGGACACTGTGTTAACAACCCTCCAGGCAAGCTTCAATGCCATACAACTCTCCTTCCGTGGCCTCCAATTGCTCTTAAATACAAGTAAAACTAAATGCATGCTCTTCAACCGATCGCTACCTGTACCTACCCGCCTGTCCAACATTACTACTCTGGACGGCTCTGACTTAGAATACGTGGACAACTACAAATACTTAGGTGTCTGGTTAGACTGTAAACTCTCCTTCCAGACCCATATCAAACATCTCCAATCCAAAGTTACATCTAGAATTGGCTTCCTATTTCGCAACAAAGCATCCTTCACTCATGCTGCCAAACATACCCTTGTAAAACTGACCATCCTACCAATCCTCGACTTTGGCGATGTCATTTACAAAATAGCCTCCAATACCCTACTCAACAAATTGGATGCAGTCTATCACAGTGCAATCCGTTTTGTCACCAAAGCCCCATATACTACCCACCATTGCGACCTGTACGCTCTCGTTGGCTGGCCCTCGCTTCATACTCGTCGCCAAACCCACTGGCTCCATGTCATCTACAAGACCCTGCTAGGTAAAGTCCCCCCTTATCTCAGCTCGCTGGTCACCATTGCATCTCCCACCTGTAGCACACGCTCCAGCAGGTATATCTCTCTAGTCACCCCCAAAACCAATTCTTTCTTTGGCCGCCTCTCCTTCCAGTTCTCCGCTGCCAATGACTGGAACGAACTACAAAAATCTCTGAAACTGGCAACACTTATCTCCCTCACTAGCTTTAAGCACCAACTGTCAGAGCAGCTCACAGATTACTGCACCTGTACATAGCCCACCTATAATTTAGCCTAAAAACAACTACCTCTTTCCCTACTGTATTTTATTTATTTATTTATTTTGCTCCTTTGCACCCCATTATTTTTATTTCTACTTTGCACATTCTCCCATTGCAAATCTACCATTCCAGTGTTTTACTTGCTATATTGTATTTACTTTGCCACCATGGCCTTTTTGCCTTTACCTCCCTTATCTCACCTCATTTGCTCACATCGTATATAGACTTGTTTATACTGTATTATTGACTGTATGTTTGTTTTACTCCATGTGTAACTCTGTGTCGTTGTATGTGTCAAACTGCTTTGCTTTATCTTGGCCAGGTCGCAATTGTAAACGAGAACTTGTTCTCAACTTGCCTACCTGGTTAAATAAAGGTGAAATAAAAATTAAAAAAACTCGGTCTCACACAGCAGCCCAGTCTCTCTCTCACACACACACACACACACACACACTGATCCCTGACAGATAGCAGAGCTCCCTTCACAGCAGGAAGGGTTGGAGTTGGGGTGAGGACAAACCTGGGGCAGAAACCGCTTCTTTAAGGTTAGTTACAGCCGGAGAATTGTTCCACCACAACATCATACCAGTCATCCAACAGTCTCCCATTCAGATCGACACACAGCATGGTCAATGCCCTGCTCAAAGGCATGTTGACCGATCTACCACCAGGACAAAAAACATGAACCTGAACCCTCCATGACCCCTCCCACAGTCTCCCCCAGGAAGAAAAATATAAAAAATACAATTCATTCCATTCCCCAAGAACCCCCCAATGCACCAACAACCAAGAGAAGGAAAAGACAAAAGAAAACAGCAAACAACATTTTTTTAAATAATACATTTAAAACAAATGGCATCAAGGACAACTAAAATCATAACAGCAATGCCAACTGTATATGTTTGTGTGCATGTCTGGTACTATTACATGTATGTGTGTGTTCTTGTATGTGTCTATTTGAATGAGAGTGTGTGTAAATGCATGTGTACAAACACCTGCATGGCATCAGCCTCGGGCAAACCAGCATTAGTTGTAAAAACACTGCCACTTAGTGTTATTCAAATGTTATTTTTATTATGTTTTATTTTGACTTTTTACATTTTTTATTTTCATCTTTGACCATCATTCTATCTCCCGCCCAGCAACTCCACTAACACTTCTACGCAACACATATCCTTCAACTATGCTCTGATGTTTAACATACAATTTCAATCTATCTAATCTAATACAATCCACAGATTGTGAGTTGAAGATAAATACTTTTACTAAGAATATTAGTATATTAGTAATTGACTGACCTGGTCTCTCCAGATCTCCTAATACTATTTCTAGGGTCAATTTTAGATCAATGCTATGCATTCTATGACCAGAAACAGGCTACCTGAGGGCAATACCAAAATAAATGGTCTATTGATTCTGTATCCTCACAACAAAATCTGCAGAGCTTCGATGATTTTATGCCCCAAATATTCAACATTTTGTTGGTGGCAAGAATTCTATATAATAATTTTAGAAAAGCATGAAGTATTGAATCTTGCATTGTTTTATATATCAACTCGTACACCCGGTACCATGGAAGCGGTACATCAAAAATCTCTTCCCAAATATTTTGCAATCTTTATGGCACAGTTGTCAACATCCTGGTCCTCAAATGAAACTGGTATACTTTCCTATTTATGCTATTTTGAATTCCTCCGCCAGTTTTGATCCTTTATATTGGGCAGACAGACCAGTTCCCTACCTCCTCTCGCTGCCACCTGCCTCTTCCAGTTTTGATCCTTTATATTGGGCAGACAGACCAGTTCCCTACCTCCTCCAGCTGCCACCTGCCTCTTCCAGTTTTGATCCTTTATATTGGGCAGACAGACCAGTTCCCTACCTCCTCCAGCTGTCACCCTCCTCCTCCATTTTTAGGGCAATGCTGTAATCAGTTGGTTGTACTCTTGGATTGAGCAGACCTTCCCGTACAATTCTGATAACTCCATGAAGGACATAACTCTACTATTCCAATTTACAATATAATTTAAGAACAAAATACCTTTTTCAAACATCTTTCCCATAAATACAGGTATTTTATCAACCAGCACACTTGAGTTCAGCCATAATATTTGATGTATCATTTGTTCTATCTTTTCAAGGGGGATGAAATTGAAATTGTTTGAAAAAGAGAGACTACAACAACTGTTCTTAAACTATGAACAATGTACCTGATGCTAATTGCTGTATTATTCTAGTGATTGACAAAAATAAACATTTGACCTGATAACTATATGAAGTTACAGCAGGTATTTAGTCACAGGCACATTTTACTGGAGAGAATCAGTAATGAGGAAAAATGAGCCAAAAATATTATTATTCATATTTTATGCACACAGATACTTCAAGGAAGCCCAAAATCTCATTACAGTAACTTGCCTCATCGGGTCCTTGACCCGATGTATCCTCTGTAGCTCACTACCCACCACCCACAAGGTTTGAAGGGTTGATGCTGTGCATGACTGACACCACCATTCCCCACCATTAGGAGCTAGATTTCCATTCGCTTTCATAAGATCAAACAGATCTCCACAAGCACCAGCTTCCACAGGCAGAGCCACTATGAGGTCACGGTTGCCAACAGAGCCGGCAGAATTCCTCATTGACTCCTTTTTTGATCTGTGGTGGAGACCCATTCTGAAGATGGGCTACGAAAAAATCTAGTGCTTGATGATAGTGTGGGCTTTCGCTGCGATACTTCAGGCACCAAATTATGACACAAGTACCGTCATTTTAATTCTATAGATTACATCTTCTCTGCTAAATGGCAGTGAGAAAGTGCGAACACAACCAAATGGTCCATAATACTCATAGTACAATCCTTTTAAAGGGACTAGAAAAAGAAACAGTGCACACTGTAACTGATGATACAGATAGACTCATGAGCCTGCGTTTAAATAATTGTTACGGCTCTTGCTTGTGGAATGACCGGACCAAGGTGCAGCGTGGTAGGCGTACATCGTTCTTTTTTACTGATGACACCAAAAAGCAAAATAACAACGACAAAAATGAAAGTGCACAGTTCTGTAAGGCAAAATAAACTATACAGGAAACAAGATCCCACAAAACCCAAAAGGAAAATTACAACCTATACATGATCCCGAATCAGAGACAACGATAGACAGCTGCCTCTGATTGGGAACCATACTCAGCCAAAAACACAAAGAAATAGAAAACATAGATTTTCCCACCCCAGTCACACCCTGACCTAACCAAACATAGAGAATAATAAGGATCTCTAAGGTCAGGGCGTGACAATAATAACCACTGTGCGTCTAACTTACCGGCCTCATTGACTCAAACAATGTAATCTAATTCATGTAATTACTTCCGCACATAAAAGCCAAAGGAGACTCCTGTTAATTGAATAATAACGACTCTTGGGGTTTGTTGTGGCACTGTTAACCTCCGCAACCTGAGTTAATGAGAGCAGTGGGTCATGGGACGGCGGCGTGCGACGCTATCAGCGAGCCAATCTACTACTTCCTGCTTCGATAGCTCCAGTAACTCTGTAAACTCCGACCGACACGCCACCTCTACCAGCAGCCGTCAGCGGCCTCAACCTCCATTATTGATGCCACACGTGGGGCTACTGACTGTCCAAGAGAATAACTCACAATGTTTCTCAGTGTATCTCAACTTTCATTTCCGTGCCGTGCCGCCTCCGGTGTCAAGGGTTGTTTTTTTATCACGGTGCACAGGGGAAAATGTGGTCATCAATAATTACGACTACCACGTAGCACAAAAACACCATCAACAGCAGATTGTAAAGGAAGAGCGTTCAGGCATAGGTAGTGTACACGGGGGCAAGTCAGCCGAAGACCGTTGACGCACACACCACTAAGATGTTGAGTCCCATAGCAGCAGGGTTATAAAGGGGAAAGCATGTTCTCGACAGAGCATCGCTGCAGCAACATACACACTAGAGAGAAGTTGATCAGATGTCTCCAACCGCTGGTTCTTCTCTTGATCCCCAATCCCGCTTTCAGCTCTGTTGTAATTGACTCTCGGCGGGTGGTTGGTTTCGACACAACATCTTAAAAGGTTTGTGTGTCTCTGTGTGTGTGCATGCCTGCCAGTGATATAGTGTGTGGAGTGGGATTCGGGTGTCTCACCACCACATTATCTCACACCTGAAAAGCAAGCAGCAAGCGGAAAGGAGGAGGGATAGAAGCGATTCCTCGAGGCAGTGGATCATCTCAGAGGACCCCTGGGCCCAAAGGGAGAATGGGTATATAATCATCCTAATACCTTCTGGCTCTATTCCTGTTATCCGCTTACAGGCATTGTTATGTTACACATAACTGCATTTCACACTTGTTGATAATGTTGTCATTCCAAAGGTGTGTCCAGTATATGGAGGAGTAAAGCCCTATAAGAACACAGGGAGTAAAGCCCTATAAGAAGACAGGGAGTAAAGCCCTACATGAAGACAGGGAGCTAACACACGTCTGTCTGTCATTAGTAAAGCCCTATATGAAGACAGGGAGTAAAGTCCTATATGAAGACAGGGAGTAAAGCCCTATATGAAGACAGGGAGTAAAGTCCTACATGAAGACAGGGAGCTAACACACGTCTCTCTGTCATTAGTAAAGCCCTATACCTGTGGGATCTAACTCACTAAGTGAGGAGGATTGAACTCATTTAGAATGGCTGGCTGTACAAAAACACGGTTAAAAAAAATCTGTATATATAATTACCAAGCCCGCGTGTGCGTGTGTGTGTGTGTGTAGAATCCTTAATCGGTAGACACTGTGGGGGTTCAGGAGCCTGAGTGTAGTCCCACTGTTTCCACTGCAGCAAGCTGTTACCGCAGGGCAAACATACACCTACACTAACTTCTCACTCTGCTAATTGAAATCAACAGTCATTATAGTAAAGTTAACTGAAGCCAATGCACTGTATGGAGAGAGACCATCGTAGCACAGTAATAACCTTCAAATGTTCCTTACATGGAAAACACAGGCCATTTCCTGTTACTTTAAGTGGCACACTATATAGATGGAACGGAAGTCATAGTTACCTTTGAATGTACTTGGGACACAGACGACTTACTAAAAAGTATGTGATTGGCGTCTATGTGTGGTAGATATTTTCTCTGTTGGAAGTATAGTTACCAGCTAAATGAACAGCAATCATTAACCAACTCAGAGGGCATTTTTGAAAGGCTTCCATGCATGGCCACAAGATCTAGATATAAAAAGGTGTTTCTGATTGAGGTTTGTTGACTGAATTGTACACCCTCCAAACAGATATGGCGGCTCCTTCAAGCGACCACAACATTCTCGCTCCAATGTCCAGAATACAAAAAATCTTCAAAGTGGCTGTACCGCCGAGCCACTTTCAGAGGAAACCTTCCTCCCTGATCAACCGTCAGCCACAGCGCACCTCCCTCACGGACGATAGTGTGTGTTCTTCCTCTCACCCTGGCATTGGTTGACAGCAAATCTCTCCACTGATCCACGTGACACCATCTGTGTTCTCTCCGCTGTTGATCCTTTCCGTGTCCAAAGTCCAGTGTCCTCCCTCTTTATCTGCCACCTGCCCACCTCTCACGCTCCCTCCTTTCCTCTCCCTCCTTCACCGTCTCTCTCGGTCTCCCCCCTCCCTCCCTCCCTCCTTCCCTCTCGCAGCTCCATTGTTCAACAGGACTTCTATGGAGGACTTTGTTTTGGGAGAGAGTGAGATAGAGAGAGAGAGCGAGACAGCAACAGCCTCGGCTTCTGTATATTCAAATCGTAAAGATACACAGGTTACATCCCAAATAGCACCCTCTTCCCTATATAGTGCACTACTTTCGACCAGAGCCCTATGGACCCTGGTCAAAAGTAGTGCACTGTGAAGGGAATAGGTTGCCATTTGGGATGCAGAACAGGGTCATTACACATCATGGAGAAGGGAAGAGGCATCATCTCATGATCTGCACATGTCAGAAACATGGTAACACACACACACACACACACACGCCTAAATATGAATGCACACTCACTCACTCTAGAGGAGTTGGCTTTACTTCATCATTTTATGAGTTGTGCCTGCATATGATTTACAGTTTACAGCAAAATAGCACCCGTGTATCATTTAACAGACCTACCATTCATCTCATCCAGTAGCAGATAGATTTCACATCACTGAGATATATCTTTGTAATTCAGAAACAAACGTGCATATGTGTAATTTATACTGTAGTAAACATCAATGTGATGAATGTGGAATGACATCTTCATGTTATGTTAACAGGCATATGATTGACAAGCATGCACTCTGTTACAGCACTGCACAGTAAATGCATGCTGTGTTTAAGATGCTTAGAGGAGACTGTAAAGTCATTGATATGATTCAGTCAAAGTGTGGTTCATTCATTTATTCAACTCATGGCAAAATGAAAACAAGTAGCTATTCTCACTGAGGACCTACTGTGAGTCACATGTTACTGCTGATAGAACACAAAGCAGACGAAGGCTGACCCCATTCTGGGATGATAACATGGATCAGAAATAGTTAACGTATTGGCCGCTTTGCCTAAACACAGTTCGTCGAGTAGTCATGTGACTAACACTATTTAATAGCGCTTGTTGTGAAAGGTCGTGGCACCTCTACAGGACTCCAATTACCCTAGACCACGCCCCTTCCCTCACTCCTCTGTTTCCCACATAAGTAGTATGCTTCTTCCTACACGGTTCATGGTTAGCGCTCCCGTGTGGCGCAGCGGTCTAAGGCACTGCATCTCAGTGCAAGAGGCGGCACTACAGTCCCTGGTTCCAGGCTGAATCACATCCGGCCGTGATTGAGAGTCCCATAGGGCGGCGCACGATTGGCCCAGCATCGTCTGGGTTTGGCCGGGGTAGGCCGTCATTGTAAATAAGAATTTGTTCTTAACTGACTTGCCGAGTTAAATAAAGGATTCAAAAATGTAGCGGACATTTTCCTTCCTTCATTTGTGCGTGATATGAGAAAGAAGGTTTGTCACGTTGTTGAAAATAAGTAAAGACCATGTCTATGACGCTGCCTTTAACTTCCCTGTTATATCTCTTTCTGTATCCATGTCCTCAGTTTGACAATCCTTGGTTATGTTTAGTCCTGGCAGCCTCCTTAGTTTGTAGTTCTTTGCTAAGCCCGTTCCCTGTAACAGTCACCCGGCACAACTTTGTGACGTGTGAACCTTTATGTTCCGTGTCCCTGATGAACACCCCATCCAACCCACGTCCAATCGCATCTCCAAGGCTTTACAAGCCACACCCTAACGTTCCATCCTTAAATCATCCTCAACCTTATCATCCATCCTCGGTGTGTTTTCATGGACACACCACCAGGACAGACTCAAGTCAAACCCTGACATCTAGATACAGTCCTTTCCCCACCTCAACTCTGAGCAGTGTTTACAGCACTACTTCAGATGTTATTTGTCACATGCGCCGAATACAGCAGTTGTAGTAGACCTTACAGTCAAATGCTTACTGACAAGCCCTTAACCAACAATGCCGTTTTAAGACAAAATAAGTGTTAAAAAGTATTTTCTAAATAAACTGAAGTAAACAATAAATAAATACAAATCAAAATAAATCAAAATCAAAACACACACACACACACACACACTCTCATACAACTCAAGTGAAAATGTTTCGTAATTTGCCGCTTTTGAAAAGTAAAGTGTAGTTCATAAAAAACCTCTTAAACGGCTGGTTGACCATAAGGTTATGAGATTACCTTATGAACACCACTCAAACCATTATCCCAGAGACTGTTACCCTGTTTCTTCCCCTGCTTTGTCAGACAAAATCTTCCCCTCTCAAACTGAATCTGCCGCACCAATAAAAAGCCCATGTCTCTGCGATATTTATGTCTATGAAGCTGTTAAATGTAACAGCATCTGTTTCCAAAGCAGTACAGAGACTGACACACAGGCAGGTGGACATTTCATCACACTCAAATTGAACAACGGGAAAAAACGTCCAACTGTCAAACAACACACGGAGCGAAGGGAACTAGGAACACAAAGAAGGGGAGTATGCACGGCTCTACCTTTAGGGAAGTTATCTACTGCTTCTACAGCAAATAACAGACGCTTATCAGACGAACCCGAATGATTTCTTTAGATAATGCAGCAAATTCTGACTCAGCATGAAACCATATAACACTATCTGAAATTGGCTCCCAAGCAAACACTGTAAGATCCTACAGAGATTCCCTCCAGAGTGCTCCAAGTCTACACTCTGCAAGGTGAGGCAGACACACACACACACCCTCTCACCCTAAACACCCTCTCCTTACCTCCATCTCTCTCTTCCTCCATCTCTCCTTCCCTCCCCCCATCTCTCTCTTCCTCCATCTCTCCTTCCCTCCCTCCATCTCTCTCTTCCTCCATCTCTCCTTCCCTCCCTCCATCTCTCTCTCTTTCTCATCTCTCTCCCTCCATCTCTCCTTCCCTCCCTCCATCTCTCCTTCCCTCCTTCCCTCCATCCATCTCTCTCTCCCTCCATCTCTCTCCCTCCACCTCTCTCTTTTCCTCCATCTCTCCTTCCATCCCTCCATCTCTCTCTCTCTCCATCTCTCTCCCTCCATCTCTCTCTCACTCCATCTCTCTCACTCCATCTCCCTCTCCCTCCATCTCTCCATCTCTCTCTCCCTCCATCTCTATCTCCCTCCATCTCTATCTCCCTCCATCTCTCTCCCTCCATCCCTCTCTCTCCATCTCTCTCCCTCCATCTCTCTCTCTCCATCTCTCCATCCCTCTCTCGCCATCTCTCTCCATCCCTCTCTCTCTCCATCTCTCTCTCTCTCCATCTCTCTCTCTCTCCATCTCTGCCCCTCTCTGATTGAGCGCTGCTGGATTCATTAGATGTTATCAGGGCTCAGACAGAGTCAATGCTGAGACTGGAGGCAGGAGGCAGGCCTGTGAAGCTGATTGGGCCAGAAAGAGACAGGCTGGAGAGAGACTGGTTTAGCTGCACCCACACCCCCCCACAGACACGTTTCGTTTTACCACCACAAGGCCTGGGGCAGAGGGAGAGGATGGAGGGGAGGGCAGGGAGATTGTTCTAGATTGACTTAGATATTGAATGTCTATCCATGGCCTAGGGAGGTCAGGAAATGCCTTCAAAACCATGAATGTCTAGTTTTGCAGTGAGACTGTGAGAGCTTGTTGAGGAGGGACCAGTGGATCATGGGCAAAGGGGACCAGGGGTTATTACAACATCATAACAGGGACGAGAGATAAATGACAGGTGGTGATTCGCTAACCCATCTGTCAGTCAAAAGAGAGACTGGTGTAGCTGCAGGGAGAGGACAGAGGAGAGTAGGGAGAGGAGAGGAACCAGTGGATCAAGGGCAAAGGGAATAGTAACCAGGACCAAGGGTAATCACAACAGCATGTCAGGGATTGAACCCTCTCCATAAGAGGTGGTGATGTGCCAACCCATAAGGGTCTAATGTAGAGATGGAGAGTGGTCTGGATGGGCAGATGTAAAGGTGATGCAAGGGTGGAGGTCGTGGTTATGAACCGGGCATTTAACTGTCGCATTGTGCAAATTTATGCTCACACAGACACTGATAGACCAAGGCGCGCGCACACACACACACACACACACACACACACACACACACACACACACACACACACACACACACACACACACACACACACACACACACACACACACACACACACACACACACACACACACACACAGATCATGCCCTATTTATGGGCTATAACAGACAGGCAGTGTGCTCGTCAAAGCTCCTTCTATTGCCTTTGAAGAGGATTGATTCCCAGTCAGACATTTTTATTCGTCTTACACAGACGGGGCTTTGCTCCCTGTGCAAATTCATTTAGAATAGAAATATGTACGCCACCTTTGTGGCCTCAACAAGCTATCCTATTCTATGATCCAATAACTCAAAAAGACTGAGCTGAAAATGTTGTAAGGGGGCTATATAACCTGAAATGAATTTAATGAAGACAATGGTTTGGCCCATTTATCATTTAAATTAAAAAAGTGACCATCTGATCCAATGCTCCAGGTTTTATTCTGCAGGTAGGCTTATTGATTCCCTATCGCCTCTGGCACATTACTCTGAATCATTTCACTCCACGATTTATTACATGTGAGGCTGTAGCTCAAATAAATGTTATTTAATCAATAGCGAAATATAGTGGGTCATGAAAATCTTAACGTCCTCACATTAATTTTACCCTAAATCATTGTTCCCTTTGCTGTGTTCATCAATATTTGCTTCCGATAGGGAGACTGCTCTTTCCCAAGTATGTGAATCAAGTGTGTGTGTGCGTGTGTGTTTGCCAGCTTTAGGAAGTGTGTGTCTGCATATACTGTAAGTGTGTACGCCTCTCATACCTTTCACACAGTTGCTGTGTGTCCCAGAGTCTCTGCACACACACGTGGGGTGTGAGTGGCCTGATAAGGCAGTGAGTGATTGAGCGGCAGCCTTGGACCCTGTACCTCCAGAGAGAGAAAGTGACTGAAAGACAGACAGAGATAAGAGATAGAGGCAGAGAGAGAGAGAGAGAGAGGTAGGGCGAGAGAGAGAGAGAGAGGTAGGGCGAGAGAGAGAGAGAGAGAGGTAGGGCGAGAGAGAGAGAGAGAGAGAGAGAGAGAGAGAGAGAGAGAGAGAGAGAGAGAGGGAGAAAAGCGCGCCAGAGAGAGCCAGTGCCGGTGGAGCGGTGCCTTCCCCAGGAGACAGCCCATATGATTGATGGCTAACCGTGGCTATTTAAAGAATGGGATTTCTACCTGACAATCAATCACTTAGCTAGCTCACTGCCCGACCACCACCGCAAATGACACTACTGCTACTTAGAGGGATTTTTTGGGGGCAAGGAGAGGGAGGAGGAGGAGGAGGAGGGAGAAGTCACCCTCAGGTAATGGTACAGTACTGGCGGACGAAAGCCAAGCTCCTATAATGACCTTCCCTGTAGATACGCTTGACACACACACACACACACACACACACACACACACACACACAAACACACACACACACACGATATCTACTGCATATATGAGTGTGCACTATATATTCCTGATGGTATGGAGAAGGGTCACAGGGCTGATTTAAACATGACATCCAATAACAACCAGGTAGCCGCAAACCACATTTGCATTATTACCCATCATGCACCAACAGCGGAGAGTCTATAGATGCATTTTGATTGGCTGTTGTCAGTCACTGCCACGGCATAGTCTGTCTGCTGAGTCAATAACGTCCTCATTCACACACACACAGCACGCTGGCAGCAATCTCGTGTGACATTATCCCCCATGCGCAGGAAGGGGCCAAACTGCATCCATTCTGAACCAGCTGATGATATTATCCTCGTCTTTTTTTCTCTCCTGGACAATAACGGCAGCGGGAGCTAAAGCACTAGGGGCCATTTTGGCATTTGTGGCATTTGTGTGCGTGCGTCTCGCAGCTAACCAGGTTCCAAAACAGCACAGCTTGTTTTTCCTTCGTCTTAAAAAGGTCTCAATTAGTTTGCCCGAGAATTGCTTTTGAAACAATGTAATCGTATTAAAGCAAATTAGAGACGCGGCCTCGCCAACGCGTGGAGACCCTAAATTACGGATGACATTTTGCATGTAACTGGATTTTGTGTCGTCGGTCTTGTTTGGCGACTTGGGGAGCAGGGAATTAGCCATTAAAAAAATATGTCTCTCTGGGATGTGGTAATTGCTTCTTCTTTTATTAGTGCACACAAAGCCGTGTTGCTATAAACCGCACCTCTCTTACATCATTAGGCCCCCCCCCCCCCCCCCTCACACGCACAGAGGGCTGAGGGAGAAATGGACTATCGAATAGGTGTTGCACTGCGTACCGTTTGCCGAGTCATACCTTGTGGCTGGCGGCTGGGTTGAAAACATACAGTCGCGGTGGGGTACGGTTGTTGCATGTCTAGGAAAAAGGCATTTGGACAATTAAAAACGATGCGTGCAGTTTGTAGTCATTGTAACAGTGGGTGTGTGCCAAACGGAACCCTATACCCTGTACAGCAGGGGGTAGATGGGATGAAAAATAATGATAATAATTTGTACACTACAAATTGACCACAACTAAACTCAAAAAGAGATTGTTTGAAAATAACAATAATGTCATACCTGCTCTACATTGAAACACTATCACGTCTCTTTCCATTCCTGGGAAGACATGGGAACAGATTTCGTAAATTAAACTTATTTTTTGTTGAATTCCTGTTGAATAACGTTTTTTTTTATTTGTTTACGGAAAACTTTTTTTTTGGGGGGGGGGGGGGGGGGCAAAATAAATCAATCATAGAGCTCTGGTAAAAAAAGTAGTGCACTATATATGGAATAGGGTGCTTGAGGAGTAATTGAAGCAATAAAATCCAGCTTCACACCAAAGTGAACAAGAACATTGCCTACTCTGGTGAAAGTTTACCTGCAGTTTATTATAGAAAGTCCCACTCATCACTTAGGGTTAGGCACATTTGCATTACAATGAAAAACAATGTCACGGTTTCTCTGTGCGTGTGTGCTTTGTGTGTGTATGTCTGTACGTACAAAATCAAATAACACTCAAACAGCACTGAAGCCCAGCCCCTGAGTACAACATAATACTCCCCTGACTCAGAAATACAGTACATTCACATTCCTGATCAAATACATCAGAGACATTGGGAATGGTCAAGTACTGATGCTGTAGGTCACATTGTTTTAATAAAACACACTGCTAGATTAAATAACAGATGCTTTACATATAGCCCTTTACACTCCCACCTGTATACGGGTTGAGAATGGCAGATTTGGACACGGATAAGCGCCTAAATTGGAACACGGTGGCTGTATAGCAGCATGCTATACATGACGTCAGAGCTCTGGCTCTGCGCTTCACAGCGCTGGATGGGTTTTGACTGACAGCCGTTCTGGACCTGAGCACCGCGTGCAACAAGAAGTTGCCCTCCATCCCTCCCGCTGATTGGGTAACTTTTCGGTGTCTGAGTGAGGGAAATGCTGTAAATAAAGAGGACTCTGTGTATTTTGAAAGACGAGGTGATTAGGATTATAATAAATATACCGCTTTGATGTCATAAAAGCCAAACACCAGTTAGTCCAAATGTGTACTTCACACTTCCATGTCATAAAACTCATGTCTTATACAGTGTCAACGTTTATGATCACTAAGCTTGATGTAGTTACAAGATGACATGGTGTCATACCCTGGGTTGTTCTGAACAGAATGAACCCGTTTGTCTGTTGTGAAGAGAATTTGCAACACGCATGACTTCTTTCTCTGAGCAGCAAAATTGCAATCTGTTTATGTGAATTGCCCTGTGAAAGCCTAACACTGTGAGATAGTATTTTATATGTTGGCAATAGAACAGACTTTCAAATGATGCCCACTTGACCCAGATTGAGGTTCCATTTTTGGAATGTGTAAACAACAGTAATTGTGTGATGCCGAGGATACAGGGCTGTGTTCAACACAACTACAAGTCTGCTTGCTCTAGTTCCTCAACAGCAGCTAGGAGAAGCTGAAAAAAAGCACCTTAGAGGTAAAGACTCTTTGAGTCATAAAAGTGCATTGAAATGATTTAGGAAGTGTGTACACTTTGGAGAGGGGTGAGGGTGCTTGGAGACACCAGTTAGTCCTTTCTCTCAAAGCCTTGTCATTTTGTTTCTTATGTTGCACCTACCCCACATTGTCCAGGAATATTCTTATCGTGTTACTGAATGTATCCAGAGTATGTTTCTATTTCGTTATCAACAAATGCGACGAAAAGTACAGTAAATGTAAAATGCTCATCAAATCAACACTGCAATGTTTGAATTCAGTCTTGTGTCGGGAAGAACTGTTGTGTCCTCAACTTTTGGTCTAATAATTTTCCCATGATCTTCAAACTGTCCCTTTTGATTGCTACCATGCTTATGCATTTCATATTTCTTCTATAAGAAACATTTAAATGTAGCCCCATCCATATAGGCCAATTCCCACGAGAGTAAAGGGTTAATAGAATCCACTATCATTAAAGTAAAGTACAAAATATAGAAAAAATCCACTATCATTAAAGAAGAAGAGAATATATGTTTTAAAGAAAGTCAATACCATTTACTGCATTTGAAAAAGCGAGAGTCTTTTTACAGAGCTTGTAGAGAAGCTACAAGAGAGGTGTGGATAATTAGTGGAAGGAAACAGTGGTTGGCCGTCTACAAAGCCCCCCGTGAGCTCTACATTCAGAATGAGTCCCAAATGGCATCCTAAATTCCCTACATGCACTACCAGCTCTGGTCAACAGAAGTGCACTACATGTAGGGAATAGGGCGCCATTTAGGATCCAACCCTATAGCAACCATTGACAGCCTCTATTTTAGTTTTAACAAAGTGGAGGAGAAAATGAGGAGATTAATAGAAAACATAACAGAGGGATGGAGGATTTTTTTTTTAAACTCGCTGGTGAGCTGTGGGGATTGAGTCAGAGTGTGGAGAAAGAGAGGGAGATCGAGGGAGAGTGAGAGAGGTAGAACGAGAGTGAGAGAGGGAGAGAGGGCAAGAGAGAGAGCGAGAGAGAGAACGAGAGAGAGAGCGTGCGGGAGAGATAGCGAGGGCGAGAGAGGACGAGAGAGAGCGAGAGATAGCGACCACGTTATAAGCTCTTGATTGCAGCACAGATGCATCGCTGTGGCAACATCACGCTGAGACAGACGTTTACGTCCCAAATGGCAACCTATTCCCTACAATCGGGGGTAGGGGGTGATCTCTCATTGTTTTGAAAAGTGCAAGTCCTTACCATGTTACCTATTTGTATATCTAAGACTTAATATGGTACAGTATCTGGACTGTGTTCAATTCCATTTCAATTCAGTCATTTCAGGAAGACTGTATTGAAATGGAATTGGCCCAAACCCTGTCTTTCTTTGCCTGGATAGTACTGTTGAAGATTTTCTGCAACATAACCAAGATGATATTACTTGTCCGTTGTTTCATATTTAAGGTGTTCTCAAAAGCCCAGAGCCTGAAGGTCCTTGACTTCAATTTTTGATGTGCTTTGATAAAAAAAAAAGACGGAGGAATCGAGACCTTGAACCGTCTCTTTGCGTGATCCGGACGATGTAAACACGCTCAGGTAACTGAAAAACAAACAGACAATGTGTTTCACGGTTGAGGACGCCACACAAGTGCATTGTGTGTCCCCGAAGTGGTGCCTTTGTCTCAGAAGAAAAACAACATAATAATATGACAATGTAATTGGGGGTTTTTATGGACCTCCTTTTTTTATTTTTTGTCAATACAAACAAACAAGCCTTTGATCAGAGGGCTTCTGAAGACATTTTTATGAATAAGGGGACATACATGCATAGAAAAGTCATATGTTTTACCCTGTACACAAATCCAAGGAAGAAAGAATATGATCAAAAAATATATTAAAAAACTGCACATTGTGGAAGTAAATATGGCAAGGTAAGCATCCAGAAAAGATTTGCCCAAATAAAAGCTGATGCCTGTATGCAGATGGTGACTCCACAGGAGTTTATCCTTTAAGACAGGTGCAATGAAATGGAGCTTTGTCAAGAATTAGCCACGATAATATGACTACAATATCACGAATAGCTTTATTTTCAAGTGTCAAATTATAACTATGCTGTGTGACAAGGTTGCCACTCTCCTCAGCTACCTCTAAATTATCAATGAGACAAAAAAGGACATTCAAGTTTTAATAGAATTCAAGGTGATATGGTTCACAGAAAAAGGTTTCAGCTTAACTGGTAGCTTGTCACGAGTTACTAAGCTAGCACTATTCTACCATGGCTAACCAGCTGTTGATCCAATTCACGTCTTAAATGGCAGATTTTCTAAAGATAACGGACAATGAAAAATGGGCTTCTCGAGAAAGTGGCATTTGGCTGCTTGTGTGTCCACTGAGTTTTGCCTCAGAGAGTGGTGACCAGAGATCCGCTCATCTGTGAGGAGGGATATGGAGGCTGTGAGAAGGGGCGGCAGGTAGCCTAGTGGTTAGAGCGTTGGGCCAGTAACCGAAAGGTTGCTAGATCGAATCGCCGAGCCGACAAGGTAAAAATCTGTCATTCTGCCCCTGAACGAAGCAGTTAACCCACTGTTCCTAGGCTGTCATTGTAAATAAGAATTTGTTCTTAACTGACTGCTTGGTTAAATGAAAAAATAGAAGGCACCCAGCCACGACACGGTGAGGAGGGCTGTGACATGGTAGAACACCGTTGCAGTGCTGTTGGAGTGGAGCATATTCACATTTAAGCGGTTGTACCCTGGTTGGTGACACACCTGTGATAGGGGAGCACTGACAGGTAATCCTAATGTCACTCCCACCTTATCTCCTCCTTAGGAATGTGAGAGCCCCCCCCCAGAACTTCCCCCGAGGAATCAAAAGGTGTGGATAGAGGAGGTGACGGGAAGAGATGGGTGCAACTGGTTTCACCTCCCTGCCTCTCTCTAACTATCTCTATCAGTCACACCTGCACTGCATCAAACCAGGAAATGGAGAACAGTACCCCAGAGAGAGTGAATGGGTCAGGGCTGTCAAGCTGCAGTGGGGACTGTGGAGGGAGTGCCTGGAATTAGCTTTGGAGGTTTCTCAGCTGGGCCGGCTACCCGTCAAACCAATTCATTACCATTCGTAACAAGAGATAACTACACATTTGAATGGGACCCCATAGTGGCTCAACAACCCTCCAGTTTCCCACTAACACACCAGCTATGAGGCAACTGGGCTGCATAACTGAAATACACACGGGGCATCTAGTGCCTCTAGTACTGCATCTCAATGAGAGCAGCCATCATCTACCTAACCCAGTATAATTATCAATGATAATCATCCATCAAAGAGATTAAAAACCCAATTAGTGATTGTGTCATGTGTTTATTGCCTATGTGTTTACGGATGCTTGGTATCATACAGTAATCCCATCACCTTTGCAGTCGGTGGCTTTATACATCAATTAACGTTATTAGCCAGCAAGCACAACTTGGTTCTTCATCACGGAGATGAAAGATTGCACCGCGGTACTTCATCAAAGATGGTTCCACTGAACTGACAAGACCGCTAATAGGAGTTCATGGCTTAAAAGATATGTGTGATGGGCAATAAAATGTCAAACTCATGCCGTTTTGAAATATGTAATGTTCTCTGTTCTATATTACCTGAATACTGAGGACCTCAGATTGCCTGTTATTGTCATGAGTCTTGTCCTGGAAGCAGCACTGAGCGATATTCCCTTAGATAGGCCAGCTGCAAAGTCAAAAACTCCTGAAAACTAAAATGAGCCTTTTTGGTCTTGATTTAAGGTTAGGGTTAGGCATTATGGCTAGCAGTGTGGTTAAGGTTAGGGTTAAGGTTAGATTTCAAATCAGATTGTATGACTTTGTGTCAGATAGTGACCACTCCCAGAACAAGATTCATGACGAAACCACTAACCTGCTATTGGGCATGTAAGTCACATTTTACAGTGTTATTTTGTTGTTGTTATTTATTCTGATGATAAAGACGCGCTTATATCCTTGATGTCTTAAATTAGAACATAAATGTAGGTTTGTGGCAAAATAAGCTGCTTGGTATTGAGTTGAGATTTTTCCAATAGTAGTTGACAGTCTGATTTGTACAATCTAATTTGGAACTGTTGACATTATGTTAGCATATGGAGATGAAGCATGACCAGGTGTGTGTGTGTGTGTGTGTGTGTGTGTGTGTGTGTGTGTGTGTGTGTGTGTGTGTGTGTGTGTGTGTGTGTGTGTGTGTGTGTGTGTGTACAGTGGGAATGAGGAAAGTCAAAGTCAAATTTGTCTTTTGTTGGCCTGTCAGTCCATTATGGGTCAATTACCTCAACCTTTATCTGGCTCAGAGACAAAAACAGTAATGAAGTTACTGAAGCAGTTGTCATGGAGATGACTCCTTCAATGACGGAAGCTGCCAGCTCCAGTGTCAGGCCCACACAACCTAATTATCAAACATACAGTGAGTGTCCAAAACATTATGAACACCTGCTCTTTCCATGACACAGACTGACCAGGTGAATCCAGGTGAATGTATGATCCCTTATTGATGTCACTTGTTAAATCTACTTCAATCAGTGTAGATGAAGGGGAGGAGACCGGTTAAAGAAGGATTTTTAAGCCTTGAGACAATTGAGACATGGATTGTGTATGTGTATCATTCATAGGGTGAATGGGCAAGACAAAATATTGAAGTGCCTTTGAACGGGGTATGGCAGTAGGTGCCAGGTCAAACTGGTTTGTGTGTCAAGAACTGCGACGCTGCTCAACAGTTTCCTGTGTATATCAATAATGGTTCACAACCCAAAAGACATCCAGCCAGCTTGACTGTGGGAAGCGTTGGAGTCAACATGGGCCAGCATTCCTGTGGAACGCTTTCTCAGCGCCTTGTAGAGTAAATGCCTCAACGGGAGAGGGACAGGGGGAGATGGTACAAATGAACATGAACATTATGGTGTTCCTAATGTTTTGTACAGTCAGTGTTTTGATACCTCTGATCTAAACCTGAAAAAAAAACACTATTCAGTTGGAGGAGAAAGAGAGTGAGAGAGCGATAACAGAGTTAGAAAGAGAGAGAGAGAGAAATTAAACAATGAATTCCGCCTTGTTTTTAGTCAGTAGAAAAGCAACACTATTCTGTCAGAGATTCGCCTCTCACTGCCCCTTCTCTATTCTCCTCGGTCAAACACACACAGGAGCAGTGAGTCTACTTCTACTGGGAACCCTAATACTTCTGAAACCACCTCAGTGGCAGCAAATGAGAGTCCGGCCGGAGCCAATGATTGGCTGTGACAACTGGCACAGCTAGCTAGGAAGCCATAGAGTCACTCTGCTGGGCAGTTTGAGTGTCGGGGGACTTTTTGGGGGCACGGCACCGGGTCATTCAAAGGAAAAATGAATAGCTAGGTGTCTCTTACAAAATAGTTTAAAAAAAAATCTCAATAAGACTAGCCTGTATAAATAAAGATTGAATGGAAAAATGTGTCAGGAATTTCTTGGGTGGGACACCAGGTTATTGAAGGGCAAATAATGTATGGGGACGTTTTTGGGTGCGACACAAAGTTATTAGAAAGTCAAAAGGATGTCACATTATCGGAAAAGCCGGCAAAGTAATTACAGTACAAGGCCATTCAAACTGGGCTTGATACAAACTCTACTTATTGTCATTCCTTGTGGCATTAACTGTTAGGTAAGGCAGTTAAGTACTTAATTAATTGTGTCCAACACAGAAAGCAATAAGAGAGATAACTACGTTGGAATAATTACTTTTGAATTAAACACTGAGGAAAGGGTTTATCTCTAACTTAACCACCTCAAGCTGTCCTGTACTGACTGAAGAGAGGAGAAGTGGAACACACTGAAATACTCTTCCATGAAGGACTAATGAAGAAACACTGAGAAAGACCCTGTTTTATCTCACTACACTTACCCTCTCTATACCCAATCTCCCTCCTTACTTTCCCATTCTCCCTCCTTCGACTCATATACCTGTGCCTTTCCCTTCAATCAATTCCATTCTCTCCCCTTCTCTTTCCCCATGCTGGACCCTGTCAGTGGGGTGTCCCCATACGGGCCAGACTAGCTCTGCCTGACAGCCCGGGGACTTGGTGGCCATGGTGACAAAGTGCAGCTTCCCCGCTCTGTAATCACTTCCCAATCACGGGGGGCCAGAGGGGAGGGAGAGAAAGGAAGGAGAGGAGAGGGAGAGAGGGAGTGATTGAGAGAGATGGGAAAAGAGAGAGAGAGAGAGGAACATGGTGCATGAAGAGTGGAGCATTGGAGCATCACTTAGCCTTATATTCCTCTCAGATCTGACATCCACACAGAGTGACAGTGGTCCTTTAAAAAGGGGAATAATCCCAGAAATCATCAAAACCTGAAAAGCTTCACATACTCAGAATCCCACAGAGTTTGAGTGGTTCAGCCATCAGGGGGCAAAGTACTGTATACGTACGTGTGCGCGCGCATACACACACACACACACACACACACACACACACACACAGCCCTCACCTACCCACGCACATATCCTTCAGCTATTATTTGACCATTAAGCAAGAGTAGACATAGCCAAATTAATTAAATATACCAATTTAATAACATTCTCCATTAGTCCTCTTACATGTTTTATCAACTGCTGTACAGTTGCAACAGGGCCACACACACACACACACACACACACACACACACACACACACACACACACACACACACACAAGCAGCTTTCCATCCATTAGGCCAATACTGTAACTGTCCTATTGATCTGCTGTACGTGGCTTCATCAGAAGCCTCTCTGTCCACATCAATACCTTTTGTACCTCAGTCTGAGTTTCCTAACACTTTGTCTATACTTCCCCAGAGCTGATATAAAAAGCCCATCCTGCATGCTGGCTTCATCAGGATCAATTAGGAGAGAAATTAGAGGGAAGATCTGTGTCCCAAATGGCACGACAGTATATAGGGCCCATGTGGCTCTGGTCAAAAGAAGAGCACTTTATAGGGATTAGGGGGTCATTTGGGACCCATACATGGTAACTGCCACTTCCAGAGAGGCTGGCAGGTCCATTTGGAGGAGTGTATGGTTGGTGGGAATGTTCAAGATGGTTCACTAAGACATGCAGACCCCATTAGCTCTCTCTCCGAACCAGGGTCTTTACTTATTAATGAAGCTGTTGTGGATATTGCAGGTTGTGCACACACACACACACACACACACTGAGACACACACACACACACACACACACCAAGAGCAGCTGGAAAAAGTATTTTCCCAATTAAAATCCGTTTGCTGAGTAAACACATTCTCCACACAAAAGCCTGAGTCTTCCCATCTCTGCATCGTTTAATATGCAATCTCTCCGCGGATCTCCGATTCTCTAACTCTGTAATTGTAAACATTATTTCAGAGGGTTCACAAGACGACACCACTGGAACCCCTAGTATTACCCCCTGCATTTCTCCCCTTCAAAACTGAAACATCTCTGCTGCTGTATGGACCTCCTGAGACACTGTACTCATTCAAAACATGGTGTGTGACTTTATACAGGGTTGTTTGGTACTGTAATATTCTTTGTTTAGTCTACCTAGAGATCATTTAACACCAATTTTCCATTGGTTGTGAATGACGTGCAGGGGAGTTGGTGTCCTTACAAGGTAAGGCAATACAGGGATTGATTTCACTTGGAAAATCACTACACTTCCAATTCATTAGTACTGTATTATTCTAGTGTTTCTTTGGTGTTAAAGGAGGTTTTCAGGTAAAGGTTCATCCAACTCCTCTCTGTTTCCAAAGCAATTTCCAACCGTCAAGAGGTACCAAAAAATGCAAAGGAAGGAATTGGGATTTGACTTGGGAGTTAAGCGAGGCAATGAGACCTAAAAGGCCTGTATCCACAAAGCTTCTCAGGTTAAGAGTGCTGATCTAGGATCTGTCCATACAATCTTATTCATTAGGAAATAAAAGGCTATATCAGCACTCCCACTTTGAGGTGCTTTGTGGATACAAATTTCAATTTTGAAACATAAATATAAAATATCCTCTGCAGTCCTCTAACATCTCTACCTGATTCAGACCCAGACGAAGATTAAACATCCTTCCCTCCATTGAGGTTCCCTCCCTCGTTCAGGGGAGAAGAAAACGAGAGGGAAATGGAGAATTCTCCTTCCACTATTACGTTGAGCGAGGGATGAAGACACAAAGAGAAGGAAAGAAAACTACACAAAGAAGAGTTTCTCCTCCTTTTTGGGGGGGTAGTTGGCAGAGTAATTTCTCCTGCTGGCTAAATGATTAGGACACACGAGAGACAGAGAGGAGATGAGGACAGAACAGAAGACGTAGAAAAACACAGTAGTAGTAGTGGTACACAAGAGCTCCAAGGTGACCTGCCTAAATGACTAACAACCCTGTAGCACTCACATCTGTAGTTATGAAGCGCTTTGAGGAGGTTGGTCATGACACACACAACACCATCTACCCAGACACCCTGGACCCCCTACAATGCCCCCAACAGACCCACAGATGACGCAATTTCAAATGCGTTTCACACTGCCCTCTCTCAAGAGGGGAAATAAATGCTTGAGAATGCTGTTCATAGATTACACCAGAGTCCTATCCAAGCTCATCACCAAGCCAGGGATCCTGGGACTGAATCCCTTCCTTTGCAACTGGGTCCAGCATACAGGGAGGAGGTCAGAGACCTGCCAGTGTGGTGCCAGAACAACAACCTCTCCCTGGACGTCAGCAAGACCAAGGAGCTGAACGTGGACTACAGGAGAAAGGGGGGAGAGCACGCCCCCCTCCGTGTCGACAGGGCTGTAGTGGAGCGGATTGAGAGCTTCAACTTCCTTGGTGTCCACATCACTAAGAACTTAACATGGTCCACACACACCCTCACAGTCATGAAGGGGGCACGGCAGCGCCTCTTCCCCCTCAGGAGGCTGAAAAGATTTGCCATGGTGTCCTCGGATTCTCAAAACGTTCTACAGCTGCACCATCGAGAGCATCTTGACTGGCTGCAACATCGCTTGGTATGGCAAATGCACTGCCCCCGACTACAAAGCTCTACAGAAGGTGGCGTGGACAGCCCAGTCCATCACTGGGTCCGAGCTCTCTGCCATCCAGGACCTCTATACTAGGCGTGTCAGTGGAAGACCCCAAAAATGGCCAAAGACTTAGTTAATTAATGGTTACCCAGACTATCTGCACTGACCCTACACACACTCACCCACCCACCATACACACACGCACACCTACATACACTCTCACCCACCCACCATACACACATCTACATACACACACTTTTACACTCATCTTTTGCTGCTGCTACTCTGTTATTTATTTTACTCTTATTATTATCTATCTTGATGCCAAGTCACTTTACCCTGCGTTCATGTACATAACATTGTGTGTTTTATTCCTTGTGATACATTTAAAAAATATATATTATTATTAACTGCATTGTTGGGAAAGGCTCGTAAGCAAGCACTGTAAAGTCTACACCTGTTGTATTCAGTGATTGTGACAAATAAAATGAGATTTTTTTGGATTAAACATGATAAATTGTTAGCAAACAGCTCAATTAGCTAGCGCCTCAGTGGACATCGAATTAGGTTTTTATACCATCATGTTTCATTCTCCTGTACCAAGATACTGTCGGCCATTGTTTTTCTACATGTCATGATAGACAACAGCACTATTGTATCTAACGTTTTATCAGTGAAAGGGGATGACTCTGGCCTGCAGAGGGGGCCCCTGGGTGCCTTTTGAAACTAAGATGGAGGCCCTGAGTCAACCCACATCATCTTTAAAATGGGGCTCTCCAGTCTGGGAAGAGGAGAAAGGAGGGATTGAGAAAGCACGCGAAAAGAAGATAAAGGACTGGGGAGACGAGGAGAAAAGATGGAGGGAAGAGTAGAAAGGATGTAAAAAAAGAGGAGACGGGATAGAGGACTGTGGGGAGAAAAGATGGAGGGAAGAGTAGAAAGGATGTAAAAAAAGAGGAGAAGGGATGGAGGACTGTGGGAAGAAAAGATGGAGGGAAGAGTAGAAAGGATGTAAAAAAAGAGGAGAAGGGATAGAGGACTGTGGGGAGAAAAGATGGAGGGAAGAGTAGAAAGGATGTAAAAAAAGAGGAGAAGGGATGGAGGACTGTGGGGAGAAAAGATGGAGGGAAGAGTAGAAAGGATGTAAAAAAAGAGGAGAAGGGATGGAGGACTGTGGGGAGAAAAGATGGAGGGAAGAGTAGAAAGGATGTAAAAAAAGAGGAGACGGGATAGAGGACTGTGGGGAGAAAAGATGGAGGGAAGAGTAGAAAGGATGTAAAAAAAGAGGAGAAGGGATGGGGGACTGTGGGGAGAAAAGATGGAGGGAAGAGTAGAAAGGATGTAAAAAAAGAGGAGAAGGGATGGAGGACTGTGGGGAGAAAAGATGGAGGGAAGAGTAGAAAGGATGTAAAAAAAGAGGAGAAGGGATAGAGGACTGTGGGGAGAAAAGATGGAGGGAAGAGTAGAAAGGATGTAAAAAAAGAGGAGAAGGGATGGAGGACTGTGGGAAGAAAAGATGGAGGGAAGAGTAGAAAGGATGTAAAAAAAGAGGAGACGGGATAGAGGACTGTGGGGAGAAAAGATGGAGGGAAGAGTAGAAAGGATGTAAAAAAAGAGGAGAAGGGATAGAGGACTGTGGGGAGAAAAGATGGAGGGAAGAGTAGAAAGGATGTAAAAAAAGAGGAGACGGGATAGAGGACTGTGGGGAGAAAAGATGGAGGGAAGAGTAGAAAGGATGTAAAAAAAGAGGAGAAGGGATAGAGGACTGTGGGGAGAAAAGATGGAGGGAAGAGTAGAAAGGATGTAAAAAAAGAGGAGAAGGGATAGAGGACTGTGGGGAGAAAAGATGGAGGGAAGAGTAGAAAGGATGTAAAAAAAGAGGAGACGGGATAGAGGACTGTGGGGAGAAAAGATGGAGGGAAGAGTAGAAAGGATGTAAAAAAAGAGGAGACGGGATAGAGGACTGTGGGGAGAAAAGATGGAGGGAAGAGTAGAAAGGATGTAAAAAAAGAGGAGACGGGATAGAGGACTGTGGGGAGAAAAGATGGAGGGAAGAGTAGAAAGGATGTAAAAAAAGAGGAGAAGGGATAGAGGACTGTGGGGAGAAAAGATGGAGGGAAGAGTAGAAAGGATGTAAAAAAAGAGGAGAAGGGATAGAGGACTGTGGGGAGAAAAGATGGAGGGAAGAGTAGAAAGGATGTAAAAAAAGAGGAGAAGGGATGGAGGACTGTGGGGAGAAAAGATGGAGGGAAGAGTAGAAAGGATGTAAAAAAAGAGGAGAAGGGATGGAGGACTGTGGGAAGAAAAGATGGAGGGTAGAGTAGAAAGGATGTAAAAAAAGAGGAGAAGGGATGGGGGACTGTGGGGAGAAAAGATGGAGGGAAGAGTAGAAAGGATGTAAAAAAAGAGGAGAAGGGATAGAGGACTGTGGGGAGAAAAGATGGAGGGAAGAGTAGAAAGGATGTAAAAAAAGAGGAGACGGGATAGAGGACTGTGGGGAGAAAAGATGGAGGGAAGAGTAGAAAGGATGTAAAAAAAGAGGAGAAGGGATGGAGGACTGTGGGAAGAAAAGATGGAGGGAAGAGTAGAAAGGATGTAAAAAAAGAGGAGAAGGGATAGAGGACTGTGGGGAGAAAAGATGGAGGGAAGAGTAGAAAGGATGTAAAAAAAGAGGAGAAGGGATGGGGGACTGTGGGGAGAAAAGATGGAGGGAAGAGTAGAAAGGATGTAAAAAAAGAGGAGACGGGATAGAGGACTGTGGGGAGAAAAGATGGAGGGAAGAGTAGAAAGGATGTAAAAAAAGAGGAGAAGGGATAGAGGACTGTGGGAAGAAAAGATGGAGGGAAGAGTAGAAAGGATGTAAAAAAAGAGGAGAAGGGATAGAGGACTGTGGGGAGAAAAGATGGAGGGTAGAGTAGAAAGGATGTAAAAAAAGAGGAGAAGGGATGGGGGACTGTGGGGAGAAAAGATGGAGGGAAGAGTAGAAAGGATGTAAAAAAAGAGGAGAAGGGATGGGGGACTGTGGGGAGAAAAGATGGAGGGAAGAGTAGAAAGGATGTAAAAAAAGAGGAGAAGGGATGGGGGACTGTGGGGAGAAAAGATGGAGGGAAGAGTAGAAAGGATGTAAAAAAAGAGGAGAAGGGATGGAGGACTGTGGGAAGAAAAGATGGAGGGAAGAGTAGAAAGGATGTAAAAAAAGAGGAGAAGGGATAGAGGACTGTGGGGAGAAAAGATGGAGGGAAGAGTAGAAAGGATGTAAAAAAAGAGGAGAAGGGATGGGGGACTGTGGGGAGAAAAGATGGAGGGAAGAGTAGAAAGGATGTAAAAAAAGAGGAGAAGGGATGGGGGACTGTGGGGAGAAAAGTGTGGTGTGTTGTCCTCATATGTCATGTAATTAACCTTTGCTGTCTGACTGTGCGGCGCTTTGTTTGGTTTAAAGCTCTACTGACCTTCAGTTAGCATTCTTAACCCACTTTACAAAACACATACACACAATGGCGAGCTGCATTGTCGCGTGGTAGAGGACGCGTTCTGGTGTGTGCGTGCGCAATCAAGGTGTCATATTTACAGTGAGAGGCTCTGTTTTGTCTTGTTTATGAGCATGGGTGTTTGTTTTAAGGCTATACGCACAATGTATTGCCGTACGTCTGTTGAGGAAATACTGCATAGACGAGCCATTCTACTCTGAGCCATGCCCTGCGTTGCGCTGACTGCTCCATGACATTTATAGACCCAATCAGATGGTGTAATATTACGGGGCTGCTTTCACGTCACACACTGTGGGGGTGAGTTATTGCACCCTTGGGAAATACACTCTAATGAATCATTACACAGATAGCGGTAGGAGACGGGGAATTGGACTTCTAATTCTGTCTGCAGGATAGCCGCTTTAAATTAACAGAGTATACATCCCAAATGGCACCCTATTCCCTGCAGGACCCATAGGGCTCGGGTCTAAAGTAGTGCACTATAAAGGGAATAGGGTACCACTGGGGATGCAACCCACAGTTTTAGCGTAGCATGCTAAGTAGAATAACAACAATTGGCGCATATTGCAAACGAAATGTCTGGGGTATACCTGCCATTGCAAATTACACTTAAATCGATCACACACAGAAGACAATATTGGCACCGTTTAATGCCATTACAGCGGGGACATTTACAAAAGAGAGATGAATTGTTGGGAGGAGTAGACATTGTTATGCAGTAGCGCGGTGTGACGGCTAATAGGTGCGTTCAGGAAGGAGTTTGTGTTTGCTCAGTATATCAAAAGATCAATAGTTCTGAATCAATGTGTGGAAGATATAGAACGAGTAAAGTACTACTGTACATGCGGTGAATGAAACCACAGTTTAAGTGGTGAAAAAGAAGAGGTGAAATAACGACCAGAGAGCGAGGGGTGTGAAGGCACTGCGTCCATCCATCCAGTGAGTATTTCATCTACAACTGCAGTGGACCAAAAAAAAGATACGTGGCCATTCAATAGCCATTTAACTTGTTTCCAGTTCATCTCATGGCTGCAAACCAGACGAAGTGAGTCTCCATCGTTTCCCTGATCCCAGACGTACCATAACAGCAGGGGAGAGGAGAGACATTTTGAGCACAAAATCTCTTTAGCCTGTCATTACTACAGGCTACACACACACACACACGAAGACGAGTGTTCTGTTTTTCAAGACACTAATTGGGAAACAGTAAAAAGCTAATAGCGATGGAGGTTAAGCATTTTTGCCTATATTGCTGGGTCAAACACACACACACACACACACTTGCTTGAAACCCTGCCAAACTACGCTACATGACTAGAAGTATGTGGACACCTACTCATCGAATATCTCAAAATCATGGGCATTAATATGGAGTTGGTGCCCCCTTTCCTGCTATAACAGCCTCCACTCTTCTGGGAAGGCTTTCCACTAGATCTTGGAACATTGCTGTCAGGACTTGCTTCCACGCAGCCACAAGAACGTTAGCGAGGTCGCGCACCGATGTTGGGCGATTAGACCTGGCTCGCAGTCGGCATTCCAATTCATCCCAAAGGTGTTTGATGGGGTTTAGGTCAGGGCTCTGTACAGGCCAGTCAAGTTCTTCCATATCAATCTCAACAAACCATTTCTGTAAGGGCCTCGCTGTAAGGGGAATTGTCATGCTGAAACAGGAAAGGGCCTTCCACAAACTGTTGCCACAAAATTGGAAGCACAGAATCGTCTAGAGCTGAGGTGGACAACTCCAGTCCTCGAGGGCCTGATGGTGTCACAGTTTTGCCCCAGCTAACACACCTGACTCCAAAAATCACCTAATCATGATCTTCAGTTTAGAATGGAGTTTGATTCATCAGCTGTGTTTGCTAGGGATGGAGAAGAGGTGTGACACCAATCAGACCCCTGAGGTCTGGAGTTTCCCATCCTTGGTCTAGAATGTCATTGTATGCTGTAGCGTTAAGATTTCCCTTCACTGGAACTAAGGGGCCTAGCCCAAACCATGAAAAACAGCCCCAGACCATTATTCCTCGTCCACCAAACTTTACAGTTGGCACTATGCATTCTCCTGGTATCCTCCAAATCCAGATTTGTCCGTCAGACTGCCAGATGGTGAAGCGTGATTCATCACTCCAGAGAACGTGAGTCCAATGGCGGCGAGCTTTACACCACTCCAGCCGACGCTTGGCATTATGCATGGTGATTTTAGACTTGTGTTCAGCTGCTTGGCCATGGAAGCCATTTCATGAAGCTCCCGACGAAGGGTTCTTGTGCTGATGCGGCTTCCAGAGGTAGTTTGGAACTCGGCAATGAGTATTGCAACCGAGGACAAACTATTTTTACGCGCTACGCGCTTCAGCACTCGGTGGTTCCATTCTGTGAGCTTGTGTTGTCTACCACTTCGCAGATGAGCAATTGTTTTCCCTAAATGTTACAACTTGAAAATAACAGCACTTACAGTTGACCGGGGCAGCTCTAACAGGGCAGAAATTTGACGAACTGACTTGTTGGAAAGGTGAGATCCTATGAAGGTGGCATCCTATCACTGAGCTCTTCAGTAAAGCCATTCTACTGCCAATGTTTGTCTATGGAGAGTTTATACACCTGTCAGCAATGGGCTTGGCTGAAATAGCCAAATCCGCTAATTTGAAGGGGTGTCCACATACTCGTGTGTACAGTGCATTCGTACAGTATTCACACCCCTTCACTTTTTCCAATTTTATTTACGTTACAGCCTTGTTCAAAAATGTATTAAAGTTATCTATTTTCCTCAGCAATCTACACACAATACCCCATAATGACAAAAGCGAAAACAGGGTCAATTTTTTTTGTGCATATTTATAAATAATCTAAAACTGAAATACCTTATTTACATAAGTATTCAGACCCTTTGCTATGAAACTCAAAATTGAGCTCCTTAAGATGTTTCTACAACCACGTGGTAAATTCAATTGATTGGCCATGATTTGGAAAAAACACACACCTGTCTATATAAGGTCCCACAGTTGACAATGCATGTCAGAGCAAAACCAAGCCTTGAGGTCAAAGGAATTGTCCGTAGATCACAAACGTAGATCTGGGGAAGGGTTCCAAAACATTCTGCAGCATTGAAGGTCCCCAAGAACACAGTGGCCTCCATCATTCTTAAATGGAAGATGTTTGGAACCACCAAGACTCTTCCTAGAGCTGGCCGCCCAGCCAAACTGAGCAATCGGGGGAGAAGGGCCTTGGTCAGGAAGGTTCCACAGAGTACCTCTGTGGAGATG